>NC_133660.1:124915421-125215421 GCF_037893015.1 Macrotis lagotis
TTTCCTTTTTTTCTTTATCAGCTTGGCTTAAATGTATCCAATGAACTAAGTTTTTAAAATCAGCTATATCCATCAGGTTAAAAAAAAGAAAAATGCTAAAGAATTTGTTTTTGTGGAGGTTTCGCCTGATGAAAACCTTTTACCCGCTATTAATTTTGATTTCACTCAACAATGTGTATCATTTCACCTGTTTCTGCAACTCCTGCTTCTGGAAGGTTGCCATTTCTAGTGATACTTTGGAAAAGGTTGAGATACTGTTCCTGAATTCCTGAGTTATTAGGTCTTGAACTCTAAGTTTCATTCTCATAATCTGATTAAAGTTTAACATTAAGGCTTCATGTTGTGTTAGACTTCTGAGCCCATGAGGCTGATATATCTCATTTAGCTTGGTCTGAAGAATAGACACTTGGCCATTGGGGACTCCATTTTTATGAACCTGAAGTGTTAAAGGACATATATGGCATTTCATCTACTTTAGGAGATTGTTTGGTTTAAGGATGATAGAAATAACCCAACAATGATATTTTCAAAAATCTTTCAATAAAAAGGTATTAGAGGAATTGAAGATGGTTATAATAGGAGTTGCAAAATTTCTAAAGACTATAGAAGCATAGAGAATTTGAAGGTTATTGCAGGTCATCTAGGTCAATCCCCTTATTTTACCATTGAAGAAACTGTAGCAGAGAGACACTAAATAAGTTGCGCAAGGTCACACAGATAACTTTTAAAAGTCTTTCAATCATTTTCAGGGTCACATATTTTATATTGAAGGATGGGGATCTTATTTGGGAGATTAATTAATTAGTTGATTAACTAAAATAATATCCATAGCTCTTTTCTCCCAAATGTCTTCTATATCCTTCATCATTAATATACAAGGTGGTACCCTATTAACCTAAAATAAGCAACTACCAAAGTGGCTACTTAATACCTTTGAATGACTTGGACCTTGAAGTGACTAAGGGTCCATCACTAAAGGTTGAAAGAACAAGGAATAATTATTCTAAAGAAAAAAAGAATTATGATTTTGATCTTCAAATATTTGAAAGACTATCATGAGGAGATGAAACTCCCTTTGTCAATTTTTGGTACTTTTCTGCCATTATCTTATGAAGACATGAAGCTAATCACAACCAATGTTTACATTGTCTTTTTAATCCATTTGTCTTCATCCCTTCACTACCTCTTCCTTTTTTTTTTTTTGAGTCAACAGAGCTATGTGAATATGCAATGTTTTTCAGGGTAGACTGCTTATTCTCCTCATAATTGAATGCATTATGGATAAGGGTCTTTCTACAAAATTTTTTGTTACTTTTGAATGCATGCATGATATACTTCATTTGATTCTTGTAGAAGAACATGTGAGCTATTCTGCAAGGGGAAGAGTGGTGAACTCAGAGTATTGCATTAGAAATTAAGGAACTTGATATCTAAATCTATGCACACAACCACATACATGTATGTATAGATGTATGTCTCTATATGGATATAACTATATTTCTCTACATGCATATGTCTAAAAATATATGTATGTATGTGTATGTGTATCTATTCCTTTATGATGTTCTCTACACCAGACACTTCCTGGAGAGTATGTGGTTCAGATGACTCTGATCACTTTTAGCAATGATACCCATTCTAGCTTCTATATAGTTCCCCAGGATAATAATGTATGAGACAAGAAAAGGGCTTGTAAACATCCACATTCCTGCTGATGAGCATCTTCTAAGTGGTCTGGCCTTTTGATGCCAGGAATATGTGGGCCTATACTTACAAAATGATAGTAGTACTTTTAGAGTAGGGACAAATAATATTATATGAAGTTTTTTTCCCCCTGATTTTTTTTTAATGCCAGGGACACATTCTCAAGCTTTTGGCTATCCATATATTCAGGCATACACACATTGAATCCTATCCTGGTGTCTCACTGGACCATGGAAAGGATCTTGACTTTATTTGCTGAGCACAAGATCTGGCAAGGTCCACCTTTCAGAAAAGGCATCAAGGACAGCTCCCAAAATGAACTGTACAGCTGTTGTCTGAGTACCAATCAATATTAGTCTGAACAGTTTCTTCACTAGAGAAATAATTAGGATAATACTTGGGGTGAAGGGGAAATATTCTTCATGAATATTTATGAAGATTTCCTTGAAATAAAGAGATATAAAATTCTACAGATAATCTGATTTAGAACTGGAGGGAATCATAGAGGTGATATAGATCAACTTTCTCATTTCTTCCAGAATGAATCTGAGCTGCCAAGGGGCAGAGTGACTTGTTTATGATATAGCAGAGAGAGGATTTGAACCTAGGGTTTCTGATTCCAGATCCAGAATGCTCCCCATTATGGTTTACATTTGGTATTATCTGTATGAGTTATATTTGGTAGATATGGGGAGACCACTTTATTGATGGAGAAACCTATTCATGCTTTTCCAGATTTTCCCAGATGTGTGCTGCTAGTCAGTGGGATCTCTGAAGATGTTAACCTTTTAGCAGTTCCTTCTTGGTGTTTACCCAAGCAAGTATAGACTCTTTGCTAGCTCCACTCTCTTTGACATTCTTCAGAATTCTTCTATGAAATACATGACCCATTTTTTTTTTATGAGCAGCAAGGAAGAGATATATGGAGGAGGGGAGCAGCACAGCTTGCTTTTCTGAAATCAGGCCACCTTTTTGTGGTGGTGAAACATAGTTTCATCTGCAAGATCACAAATAAAATTGCAATACTATTTTTATGAAGCAATATCTATACCTTGCATAATTAATCTTTTTTTAGACTGTGTCATAAATAGTTCTTAAAGATTGTTGCTAAATCCTAATTCTCTTACAGACAGAATATAACTTTAAGGTTCCCAAGTTAAACATTGAATCTTGGATGCCAGGTAACAGTATAAATTCTGCTCTTTATTTCTTTATTATTTCTGCAATTTATTTAAATCAATTAAATTAATTATTAAATAAAATATTTAGATCATTAAATATTTTCATGGAAAGATCATAAAAATCAATACAAATAACTAAGATTGCTTAGTAACTATTTATACTGAAAATAAATAATTTTGGAGCATATAATATCATAACACTTTTTCAATCCTTATTCTGAGTCCCCATTAAGGTACCTGCTTTTCCATAATCCTGCCAACATTAAGTTTTACTGTTTTTAGTTATTCTGCCAATTTGAAGGATATAGGGTAATAGTTTTGTTTTATAGCTGTTGTTTTAATTTTTCTTTATCTGATTATCAGTGGGGGTCAAGCAGTCTCCCCCACCCCCAGTGATTATTAAGAATTTAGGTTTCCTCTTTTGAAACCTATCCAAATTCTGCCTTTTTTTTACATATCCTCTACTTCATTACCTTCTTTCTCTTTCATAAATTCTGTGGACAGGATAACTTGGAGAATTGAGAACAGTTCAAATCCATCTTAGGTTGCTAATGAATAAAAAGTCTTTGCCATCTGAGAGCTGCTTTGATGGGCTCTGTAAAATGAGTTTGCAGACACCCGCAGTACAATTGGCAGTCTCAGCTGAGATCAAAGTCCATATGTGACGTAGATGCTGTTCCCTTAGGTCCATGCTGAAGCTCCTTGGCACAGCTCAGTTGAAGAGTTTCCATTTGTGCTACCTGTGCCATGCTTGCCGGATAACATCCTTACCTGCTCTGTGCCCATGGAGTCAAAGAGGGCTTTCAGCCTTCAGTGCTATTATTTGGCATCAGTATTCCAAGCATACTTAGAAACCATAGTAAGGTGAAAAGGAAGCAAGGAAAAGACTGCTTTTCTTGCTCCACATCATCCCTTTGTTTATTCTGGGATGAAGCTGTCTTGTTGGCCATTATTCACCTCCTCAGCTGAAATGATTTTAAAATGTTATATAATGGCAGTGGGGTTGGCAAACAGGGACCAGGTTGGTCCAGTGCCCATCTGGCTATCAAGCATTGGTGTTAGCCAAATCCTCTGCCCAGGGCTCTGCTGAAGAGTTAAGAAGATGTATTTATTGTTCTAAAACCACTTTCTCCCTCTTGCCAGCAGGCTCTCATATGCCAGCGAGAGCCCGACCTTGTAAATGTCTGGCATCTGGCATGGAAAAGAGCCTGTTTTATTGGAGAGACTGCATTCATTTGAATAAAGACTTGCTCCCAAGCACCTCATGAAAGAATTTTTAAAATGTTTTTTTAAAAACAACCAAAATAAAGTGAGTATTGTTAGACATTGTCCTTGGCCTTCTTTCTGCAAAGGGTGTAGAACTTGGGAGGTCTTGCCCCACTCAGCTGCTTGTCCTGGCATTTCCCATAGGGCAGAATGGATTCTCCTTGGGCAACTGGACAAATGTTTCCTGCTGTCACCCTACTTGCCACCATGGGAAGATTTCCCTCATTTGAGTCCAATTTTCTTTTCTGATGTCTTGAGGGCCAAGGATTTGGCCCAGAAAGGCATAGTGGGATGGTCACTCCTGCTCGCCAGTCCCCTTACCCCCTACCCCTCATTCTTGAGTAACCAGATCTTCAGACATAACAAACTCAGATCTCAACTTTCACTTTCTAATATGGAGACAAAAACTAGATAGAGATAAGCAGGGAAAAAAACCTCAAAATAAAGGATCAGTCACACAGGGAAGCCAAGGGAAGAAGGTTTAGTGACTTTAGTGCCTACTCAGAGAGCTGGGGAGTTGTGAAGTAAGAATCTTCTTTTATGTGGGTAGAGGGAGATTCTTTTGGCAATATGAAAATGGGGAATAATGTGGCGACCAAGGCATGCTCAGTTCTGACAACTAGAGCTTCAAAGAACCATGGAATTGAGTGAGGGGAGAGGCCCTGCAGGTGTACAGTTAGCAGGAGGCCAACTGAGTTATGGGAATGAAGACAAGGAAATACAGAGAAGGTTTTTTGTGGTTACTGGAACATCTACTAGTCCTGAGCAAAGGGGCTAGAAAGAGGGAAACAAAAAAGAAGCTAGACTCAAAGTGGTCTGTCCTAGGCCTGGTTAATAAAGAAGACTGAAGGTAAACTGTGATAAAAGATAAAATGGACAAGAGAGTGCTTCAACTGAATTCAGTGTCCAGATCAAATACAACCTCTTATATCAGACTCATCCTCTTATTTCTCTTCTTCCATTCCTTTAAAAATTTTGAACCCTTTTCTCATTATTTTCTATTTATTTTATTTGTATTTTTGTATTTAAATATGTTTGATATATATTTTGGTATTTTTCATATACCTTCTCCCTTCTGCTCTGTGTGAGTGCCTCCTGGGGCCTCCATTGGCCAACATGATCAGGCTGGCCATGCCTCATTCCTCTCTTGTTCCTTCCACTCTCTCCTTCTGTCCTCCCTTCTCCTTAGCTACTTTTTGCATGTTGCTTTCCCCCATTAGATGTAGACTCATTAAGAGTAGAGACTGTCTTTTTTATTTCTTTGTATTTGAATTCCCAGTATCACAGAACTGGACACATTTTTGTTGTTGTTCAAATGCTTCAGTCTTGCCTGTCTCTTCATGACCTCATTTAGGATTTTCTTGGCAAAGATGCTGCTTTGTCATTTCTTTCTCCAGTTCATTTTACAGATGTGGAAACTGAGACAAACCTGATTAAGTGACTTGCCCAGTCTAGCTAGATTTGAACTCATTATCACCTTAAAGTCTTCTCTCATTGCCTTTTGATATTTACTTATCTAATAGTTGTTTCTCTCCAGCAGATTGTAAACAGAAATAATATTTTTATTTTTATCATTCTATTTCCAAATCATAAAAGCCAGTGGAGTATGGTGGATAGAGAGCTAGCTCTGGAAGCAGGAAAGCCTGAATATAAACCTTGCCCTAAGATGCATAGTAGTTGGGTGACTTCAGGCAGATTACTTCACCAGTCGGTGCCTGGCAGAGGTTTCAAGCATATGACCAACTTTTTGTATTAAGTCAATATCTACTCCAGCAGGCATCTTTATTAGTGGTATAATGGCCCCTTTTTAATTTGAATTCATTGCTAAACATCTCTCTAAGACTAGAAGATGCCATCTTGAGGTGGTAGAGGCAATTTTCTCACTTGGGTGTTCCCTCTACCAATGAAATGACAGATTCAGTCACAGTTCTTGGGTGACTTGAATTGAAACATTCTTTGATTTCTTCTCCCTTTTCCCTCCTCCCTCCTCCATTCAAAAAATATTTCTCCATCCTCAATTCTTGTTATTAGGATATCTCTTTTGGCTCTATCCTCCTTGCCTTGCATTGTTAAACTTATTTGCATGGTGAGACTGTCTCCAACATGAGGTATAGGGATATCCCATATATATATATATGTATATATATATATATACATATATATATATTCAGTATGAGGTGGTCTTTGTGTTGTTCAAAGAGAAGTAAAATCAACATGTTTAGTCTCTTCTCTTCTCACGCTTCTCCAGGGAGACTGGTTTCTCCTAAAAAGTGAAGGAAAAAGTTGGGGTTAGAGGCTAGCTCCTCTGCTCTCCTCAGAGAATTTGCGTACTGAGTCAGAATTAGATGTATCTGCTCCCTTAAATATTATTAGTCTGGGTAATGTGCTTTTTAGGTTCAAGATAACTTGATGCTTATTCCTTACTTGGGAAGAGAAGGGCTACAAGTGTTTTGTTGGTCTTGACTCTCTTTACCTCAAATACTAGTTCTGCAATGAACAAGAGTCCTGTGTTAATGGATTTGGGGCCCAGAGTTACATCTGCCTTCATATTAGGACCTCAGTCAACCTAGTATTCAGCTATTAAAATATATTTCTTGAGAGCAGTCTTATATCCCCAAAGACTTAAACATACAGTATTGTGATTTAAACATAGTAGGTATTTAATAAATTCTTGATGGATTGGATTGAAGATACAAAATTTAGATAAGAAATAATCCTCTCCTCTGCCTTTCTTAATTATGAATTATGAGGCTCTTATTCTTTCAAGATTGTGGTTGATCCCTCAAAATCATCTGATATTTTTGTGACTTTTAAAATCTTTTTTCAAGCTTTCCCTTCTGCTATCTGAATTCATTTCTTGTGGGAGAAGTAAAGATTTTACAGATGAGGATTGGAGAAATCAAATAATTTAGTCATTACCATAGTGATGCTTGTCCTTTGTTTTTTTTTGGGGGGGGTTGCAAAGCAATGAGGTTAAGTGACTTGTCCAAGGTCACATAGGTTAATTATTAAGTGTCCAAGGATGATTGGAACTCAGGTCCTCCTGACTCAAGGGCCAGTGCTCTATCCACAGCATTATTCTTCATTCTTGAAGATCATGACATCAGGGATGCCATCATATGCATGTGAATTGGATTTGAGTGAGAGGGATGCTGTGCTAAGTTACCAACCTCACTCTTTCCTCCAGAGCCATCCTGGTCAAGTAGTCAGATATGAATCAGGATGACTAGAGATAGCTCAGGAAGAAAGCCAATCAGGGTTAAGTGACTTGCCCAAGGACACACTGCTAGTAAGTGTTTTAGGTTAGATTAGAATTCAGATCCTCCTGACTTCATGGCCAGCACTCTACCCACCATACCATCTAGATTAAATAATTGACAATGCTAAGAGCTAACCCATAACTGTTTGCATTTAATTTGTTAAATTTGTGGGGTTCTGTCTTTTCATTCACAACTGAAAGCTTGCGGCCTGGGACATGGGAGCTTGGTGGATGCTGATTGATTGCTTGGGAAGTAAGGAGGCCACCTCTGGACATGAGACAGAGTGTGGAGAATTTACCAGCAGCCAGCTTAAAAGAGCAAAGTAATCCATTTTCATTGTTTCTAGGTAGCCCAAGAAGGACTGAAATTCACCTGGAAGGATCAGTTTGAATTTCAATTGGGTCATCTGAGGCAAAATGAAGAGATGAGGTAATTTTATGAGGAGTTTGGGAAAGGAAAGGGGAGATGTCTTTCATCATATATAGGAGATGGCCGGGGGTCAATATTTTCATGACAAATCCATACTGATCAAAATCCCTGAATATATCTTCATCTTTCTACTTTCACTTTGTCCTTCTGGATAAAGACATCACATATTTTTGTGATGCACTTTTCTAAGGACTGTGAGAGGCACTGTGGGTAGAGAAGACCTTCTCCTATTGTAAAAGAACTTAGCATCTAGTAAGGGGATCAGTCATTATAATAAAATAATGCATGTGTGTATAAAGAGGGGACAAGAGAAGTGGAAGAGCCCCTCTTTCCCACCATGAAGGAGGGAGGTATGCCATTGTATTAAGATATCTTAATAAAAACCATTTTTATCACTCTGGGCTAAATATTCATGAGTCATTTATAACATTAGCCCACCCTATAACATTTTCTCCACCATCATTTTGATTTCCTGACCAGGAAAGCATTTGGCTTGGACTCCAGAAGACTTGTTTCTCAGCTAGGTGGCACAGTGGATAGAACACTGGTCCTGGAGTCATGAGGATCTGAGTTCAAATCCAGACTCAGACACTTAATAATTACCTAGCTGTGTGACCTTGGCATAGGCAAGTTGATAGTATCTGGGTTCCATCTAGCTCCCACCCTTTCCATCAATATGGTTGAATCTAGGGTTACCTTGAATGTGGCAGACCAAACTCACAAAGGCTGTCACTAGGTATCCTCAGTGGAGACAGGATAGACCTGACAACCCAGAGCAGAAGCTGAGGGAAAAAGGGTCCAGGGGTCACCTGGAAAGAGAAGTGGCTGGCATCTTAAAAGAGGCTACCTTATCAATACAATAAACACTATGTCATTCAAACTTATCAAATTCTCAGTAAGGAGTTAACTCCAGAATATAAGGAGACAAAGAAAGAACCAAAGATAAAACCTATGTTGAGTCATCAGGAAGCAGGGCTAAAACGGAAATTCCCAGAAGCCTGAGCTTGGTGTTAGGCACAATATCCAGGACCAAGTATGACCTATCAAATGAGATGAATAAAGAATAACCAAAGCACAAAGCTCCAATGGAGAAATCAAGGCTGAGGATATCAGCAAACAGATGAAAATGAAGAACTACTATGGCTTAAGAGAAAAGAAGAAAAAGAATGCTACAAGAAATCTAAGTAGAGCCTCAGAGAAAAGAATATACTGGTCACAAGGAATATAAAAGTACCTGGAAGAAAGTGAAGTAAGGAAAATATAAAGAAAAATCTATTCTTTAATCTGTTCCCTCTGCATGGACCATACACCTTCCATTAACACTGATCCCACTACTACCTCAGTTGTCCAGGTTATAAGATGAAATCAATGAACTTTTGGTAAAGTGCCTTGCCCCAAACTGACAAAGAAGGACTTCTGTAAATCCCAGTCCCCAGGCACAAAGCAAACCTCTAGCAACTAAACAATGTTGCCACCTTAGCCTGAAAGGATTGTCTCTGCACAAATAACCTAATTACCTCATCTCTGCTCTCTGAGCTAACTGCCTCCAAGTCCTCTTTAAAAGCTTGCTCAATCAGTTGTGTTTCTTGATTTCCTTCAGAAGACTAGCCATCTCTGAGGGAGTATAATTACCCAAATAAACTCTCACTCCCCTATGCATTTCTTTACTATGTATCCCAGCTTTCTCCTCTCCTTCAGAGGTTAACCTGCTCTTGAGAAACATCATCGCCAAACTGAACCACCACCTTCTTCATGCAGCTGGATCCATGTTAATCTAAGCACAATCACTGTCTCATGGCTGGTCCCTTTCTCTTCCACCCCTTTCTTAATTGTGTTTTCCTCAGACCAAAGTTCTTCTGTGCTTAAATTTTGTGTCTTAAGAACTCTTTACCTTGCTAAAGAACCTAACCAGTGAGTTTTTTGTAACTTGTGAACTTTTGAAACAACCTGTAAATGAAAATCTATGCCTTTTCTTATTTAAAAAAGAGAGAAATGGAAGAGAGAGGTAATTATTGACAGGGGACCAGGATAGACTTCTTGTAAGAGCTAGTGTCTGAAATGGCTCTCAAGAATAGATAGGAATTCAGCGGACAACTAGGTGGCTCAATAGATGGAGTGCTGGGTCTGAAGTCAGGATACTCCTGGCTGACCCTGGGCAAGTCACTTATTCCCATTTTGCTGAATTCCTCATCAGTAAAATGAAATGGAGAAAGAAAGGGCAAACCACTCCAGGATCTTTACCAAGAAAACCTAAGAAAAGTTGGTCATGTTTGACATGACTCAAAAACAATGAGAATTGTTGATTCAACAAGGCATGTGTGTGTGTGTGTATGTGTGTGTGTGTGTGTGTGTGTGTGTGTGTGTGAGAGAGAGAGAGAGAGAGAGAGAGAGAGAGAGAGAGAGACAGAGAGAGAGAGAGACAGAGAGCAATACAGATAGAAATATTGATACAGAGAAACAAAAAATACAGAGATGAAGAAAGGCAGAGATAGAGAGGAAGAGAGAATTGAGAAAGTCAGATAGGAGAGAAATAGATAGAGAGAGAGACAGAGACAGACAGAGAGACAGAGACAGAGGGCAAGATCAGTGGTGATCAGGATGCATTCCAGTATTTAGAAACTATCAGGAATAAAGAGTAAAGGACCAGGAAAGTGCCAAAGGATTCAAAAGAAGACTACAAGAAAGCATCCCTTTGGAAAGCTAAAGGTTCAGTTGTGAGTGAATCCCAGTAACAGACAAACAAGACTGAAAGTTTCATTTTGGAGCCATTCTGGTTGTAGAATTTAAGAGCTGTTGCCTCTCTGTTCATAATTGCCTCCTGCTGTCTTATTTCACTGCTCAGCTCAGCTTCACAGTTTTCAAAGATGTCAGCAGGAGTTGTGCACTTTAAGATACCATGAATTGGGTCTGAACTAAATACAATTAAAACTGTCTCCAAGGTTGGATTAGCTTATAAATCAAGATGACATGTGTCTAGTGGTTTCCACCTTCTTGTGGACAACTTTCCTCCTTCTCAGGTTTCATGGACTTTTACTGTCCCTATCATAGCTATGAGGTTCTTAAGTTTGGGAGATGGATGACAGCAAATATAGGGGGAGGGAACCTGGGTAGCCAGTATCAATGGGTGCATAGGGTATAGTAGACCCTAAAAGGTCAAGAGTTTTATACCAGGAACCTGTTGCCTTTTATTCCTGCTAAGGCTTTTAGATGTGGGTATACAGAATGGAGTCAAATCTAAGACACTGCATTTTCCCAACCTGCTTCCATAGATATGGTTCCATTAATGGCTGCCAAGCTTTAGTCTAAGGAGAACCATCCAAGAATTCAACTAATTACCCAAAACAACAACAACAACAACAACAAAGGGATTCCTATATGGTTATGGCACCATACCAACACCTAAGAACATATATGGTTTAGCCAAAATAGTTCACAGAATTATAAACCTCCTGTTCAGAAAGACAAAGGTTCATGAACTGGATCATAAAAGAAGAAAGGGGCCTTAGAGGGTGTCTAGTACAACCTCATTTTATAGCTGGGGAAACCTGAAGCCCAGAGGATGAATGGATTTATATAATATTGAATAGTTTTAAACTAGATCTGATGATTATTTCTATGCCCTTCCCCCTAGGTCATGCTATTGCCACAGATTCAAATGTACTTCTTTCTATGAAGTTTGCCCTGATTTCTTGTTCAGCAAAAACCTCAGACTCTTCCAAACTTCACAAAACATTGTGTTTGAATTTATATCTATTCATCACATTTTCTTGAGAAACAAAATGGCTTTTATTGGTATAGCATACAGATTCAATCCATCTCTCTCTCTCTCTCTCTCTCTTTCTCTCTCTCTCTTTCTCTGACTGTTGGATGGCAATAAATAGAGTTCCAAGCCTGAAGTAAAAAAGATCAATCTTCCTGAGTTCAAATTTGGCTTAGAAATTTACTGTATATATATATATATATATATATATATATATATATATATATATATATATATATATATATATATAATATATATATATACATATATATATGTATATATATATGTATATAATATATATATATATATGTATATGAGCTTGAAAAAACTTAATCCTGTTGGACTCAGTTCCTCTTTTGTGAAATGAGTTGGAGAAGGAAATAGCAAAACCACCCCAGTTTTCACCAAGAAAATGGGATCATGAATAGTTAGACAATGAATGAACCACAAAATCTATAGGAAATAAGGTTAAGGAGTTAGGGGCAAGCACAAACACACACACATTTATCTTTACATAAATATAAACATACATATATATGTACATATACATACATATATACATATATGTATATATACATGCACATATACAAACATATACATATACTACAAGAGAATTTTCATTATAATCATTTACAAACTTGATTCATGTAATAGCACTGTAGAGTGTGATTGGTACTTTGTAGATGAAGAAACAGGTTCAGAGGATTTAGGAGACTTGATGAAAACTCATATATATGAGAAGCAGATCCAATGCTCAGGTCTAACCCTCTGGTTTCTATGCATAGTGCTCTTTCCAGTAGACCACACTGACTCTCTATGGAGCTCTACATTAGGTCTCCTACAGAGAGCTGATATGTGCCAAAAATTAGGGCAATCACTAGGACTAAAAGAAAATCCTCTTCCAGAGAAAGATGGGTCAGTTCTAAGTAGAGACTGGTGTCTGAAAGCCTGGCTGACGTTCTTTGTGGCTTTATCCTCAAGAGCTGACATATGGGAAAGAAACCAATATCCTTAGGTAAAGAAGGTACCATTTAGGCAAGATGTAAAATTAAGACCCTGAATGACTGGTACCCCAGGCAACTGGATCCTAACCAAATAGCCTGATGCCCATCATGGAATCACAGAAGGACATTAATCCTGGTGTCCAGGTCAAATTCTGATATGAGGTCTCCTGCTTTTCCAAACTTGTTGCAGAAGGACTAATAGAAAAAGTAATTTTCTTTACTTCCTGTCCACAATATCTTGGAATACTGGGTGGGCTTCTCTGCAGAACTGAAGTGACTAGAGTCTTAAAAGCCAATGATATTTTTCATTTCTAGGGATAAAACTAGGACAACATGAAAGAACTATTAGATTGAATTGATTCAATTACAACTCATAATAAAATCTCCATATATAGCAATGTTTTTAATTCCTAAAAAGCAAATGACAGAGAAATTAATTGATCCTGTCAAGGAAGAAAAGGGTGTTTGATGAAATTTTGCCAGTTCTGGAAGGATAGCACATCCCCAAATAAGCAATGCAATATAAAAGGACAAAACTGGAATATCTAAGTAAGCAGCAGTATATTTCATTGTGGGTAGGTCCCCATGTTTGTTATTAGAGAGAAAATAGGAGACTTGGGAAAGATATTGCATGACATCTCTTTCCAGAAAATGGTAGTTTAGATATGGAAAACCCTTTTTTTTGAACTATATTAAAAAACTTTCAAAGGTGGTTTTTTAATTTTCAGAAGTGAATTCCTGGGGAGAATGAGGCAATAAATCTCCTCTCCTCATTATTCCACTACTGTCTCTATTTTTATAAATACCTACTAATGCCTAGGCTCCATTTATTTTGATTTGAACTTGGACCTTTGGCTCTCCATTCATCCTCATCCTTGGTTTCTGTATTTCTACAAAAGTAGAATTTTCAGTTATCTTTAGAGCTGAGGTGGGGAGAACTATATATATATATATATATGTGTGTGTGTGTGTGTGTGTGTGTGTGTGTGTGTGTGTGTGTGTGTATGTGTATATGTGTATTTCAATTGATCATGGAAGATGATTGCTATAAAACCAGAGATTCAGCTAATCTGATTATAAATTAAGCCATAGGCATTTTGTTTGAAGAGAAAACAAGTGTCAAACATTAATAAGTGTAATTAATCTAATTAGGTCACTAGTATATTCTATTCTCTTGCTCTTGTTCCATTTTTCTTTCATTCCTTATCTTTGTTTAGGAATTTTAAATTGGATTGATTTTGCTATAATATCTATTTATTTCTTTTAAAATGTTGTTATTGTTATTCTTTAAAAATAAATATTATAGTCCCAATACTTTACAATATCTGCCTCCTCTATGACCTATGGTAATAGAATTTCATCTTGTGAAAAAGAAGTAAAGTTATATAAAACAAAGCAATCTGTTTCTGGATATGTATGATTTCACCACTTCTCTGCTGAGATTCTGAAATCAGGATTGTTTACTATATTGATCAAATTCATGAATTCATTGATAATGTAGTTTGATGACCACATTATTGTGGTCTTCATGTAAAATTTTCTGCTTTATCTGCTCAATTCTAAATCCACTTATATAAGTCTCCCTAAGTTTCTTTGAATCCTACATAATAATTCTCTCTTAGTAGACCTAAGGCTGCATTAAATTTCCAGATCTGCTTTTCATTTCTACTTAATTCTTTCATATGTTTTTAAGCCAAAGAATAAAGTCAAAATAGAATGAGTTCTTGATGTTGTTTTATATGTCACTTTTTCATCTTTTCCCCTTCATTTTTATTTATTCTCTTTCCTTCTGTCCTTTCTTTTCAACTAGAAAAACTACTTTAAAAAGTAGAACTTCTCCCTTGTGGCACATCAAGAAAGCTATGAACTTGATTAGAAGCAGCTTCTAAGCCTGATCTTTACAGAAGCCTGTGAATTTTGAA
The DNA here is from genome assembly GCF_037893015.1 of Macrotis lagotis. Taxonomy (NCBI): domain Eukaryota; kingdom Metazoa; phylum Chordata; class Mammalia; order Peramelemorphia; family Peramelidae; genus Macrotis; species Macrotis lagotis. Next base: position 124,929,948 of record NC_133660.1, read on the forward strand.
TTTAGAACACCTTCATTCTCCTCAGACAACATGGCACCCATTTGATTACAGCAAATAATGAACATTAATACTATCCATTATATAGACATGACCAATAATTTTAGAAACAGGGACTCTGTGGAATTTGAGAAAGTGGAACTCTAAAACTCTATTCCCGAGTGACTTAAAAGAGAAATAAGAATTATTAGAACAGATTTTTTGGCCTGAACAACAGAAATAACTGACAGAATAGAAAATTTGAATCTTCAGTGGCAAGTTTTACTAAAGGCACTAAAAAAAGAACAATTGATTTGGAGAGCAATTAAAAAAGTGAAGGACAATCTAAGAGCAATAAAAAAAGAAAAGCAAAAAACAATGTTAGAAGAAAACAGGCTCTCTTTTGAAACAAAACATTAAGCTTAATAATAGGACATGAAGAGGCAACCTAAGAAATAGAGATCTTCTAGAGGAGCACAAGTCATTAAACTTGTACATTGTTATGTAAGAAATAATACAAGAAAACCATCTAGAACTTCTAAATATAGAAAAGGAAATACTATTTGACAGAATGCTAATGTTGACTCCAGAAATAATTTAAAAACAAAACAATAGATTCTAAAACGAGTAGTTAAATTTAACAATTCAATTCAGAAGCAACACATTCTGCAAGGAACCAGGAGAAACTCCTTTATATATAAAAGAAAATAAATTTGAATAACACAAGACTGTTCTGTACCCAGTAGAAAATACAGAAGGGAATGGAATAATTTGTTCTCCAAAGCAATGGAGTTTGTGATGCTGCCCAGGATGACTTACCCTGCAAATCTAAACTTAAATATGGATAAAAAAAAGAAAGCCTTCCAATGATAAAGAGACATTCTTATGAAGAACATAGACTTTTGAAGAGGTTATTTTTGTCATACAATCATGACAACAAAAGTTCAAGAGGGATGAATGAATGAAGAAGCCATGGAGAGCAACACCAATATAGTGGTGGCAAAGGGACCAGTAAGAAACTTCTTTCTAAATGCACACAAGAAGACAGAAGTAAAGGTGAAGAGGTTCTTTTTTTATTTATTTTTACTCTGTGGAATAAAACAATCATTCTCATAACATGGTAAAATAAGAAAGATAGTTTTCCATGAAACTGCAAATCTATTATGCTCAACTTGCTATTCCTTTCAAATATCTAACTAAAGTATCATTTAATTTTCTCTCCCCACCCTCCCATCCTAAAATGTATACATTATAAACAAAAAAACCAAACAAATAAATAAATAAGCAAATGTATGCCAGATTATTCTCTATAGCTTTTTATCAGTTCTTTTTCTGGATACAGATAGTATCTTCTTAATATGTCCTTTATACATAATTTAGGTATTTATAATATTCAAAATAACTTATTTGCTCAATTTTGTTATTAAAACAATATTACTATTGCTGTTTACAATGGTTCTTGGTTCTGCTCATTTTGTTCTTCATAATTTTGTGTAAATCTTTTCTTGTTTTTCTAAATTCACTTAACTCTTCATTTCTTATAACACGGTATTCCATCACAATCATACCACAACCTATTCAGCCATTTCCCAGTTGATGGACAGCTCTCCAATTTCCAGTTTTTTGTCACCACAAAGAAAGCAACTATAAACATTTTAGGGGTATTCTGGACAAATGCTTGAGATATTCCACCTGTAGGTGAATTAATAACCTTTGTGGAACTACATTACAAAATGGCAGGATGCATGGAAGAGGAAAGGGGAGTAACTGACATGTCCAAGTCAAATCAAGAACTAAAATGAGAGGAAGCTGAACCCTGTAGTCTCTCAGAAGAGAGGAGCCTATTGGAGAGTAGGTGAGAAAAAGGGGGGAAAAGATTGAAATGGGGAAAGAAAGAGGAAAGCCTTGTTTCCATTGAGATTTCACTAATGAATGCTTCTTCCAATGAAGAGGGATGTATTGTGAAGGAATATAGGGACCAAGTGTTGGATGTTTTCTGTGGAGATTAGATACTTTAAAAAATGATACGTCTTACCTTGAGGTAGGGAGAAGTTGAACTTGGGAACAACTGGTGCTTGGGAGTATGGGAAGACATGGACCAGAGAAGAAATTTTTTTGAGGCAAATAGGGAAAGAAGTTGAAAGATAGAGGATTTCCATACGTGATGGACTACTTAATCAGGAACATGGGAAGTCCTATCTTGGGACATTGTCATCACTGTCATCTGATGGAATTGGTATTTTTCTGGTAGTGAAGCACAATGGACAAAGGAAATTAGGGCAAATTCTATAAGGGAATGACAAAAACTGCTTAGAGTGGAGAGTTTAGAATGGATACCTCAGAAGATCTGATTCCATGGGAAATGCAGGGAATAAAGATCAAATCTCATTAGTATAGGAGTCATGAATCAGAGAATGTTCCTCTAGAATACACAATAAGAAAGAATAGATAATGAAGAGAGCGAGGAGATAATTTCTCTGCAAAAAAAGGAATTAAAAAAACTAATTGAATACAACTAGCTGAAGGAAAATTGAGAGAAGAGGAATTTACTTGATTGAGAAAGAAAAAAAGAGAAGAATTAAATAACCAAATAAAAACAGGAAGTAAATAGGATTTAATAAACAAAACTTCAAAGCGAAAAGGTTAACAAATGAGAGTGTGGTTCAGGAGTAAGGGGAAGAGATCCAGTAGGAATAGGCCACCTTAAGAAAAAGAGTAAGCTAAAGTTATTGAAGAGAAATTATACTTTGTTTCCAGTAGGGTGGATAAAAATCATAACTTAAAAAAGATATATGAGACAAATGGAAGAAAACATAAATCTAAACTTTATAATTCTAAATAAAAGCAAAAAAATCACCAAAAACAAATGAGTGACAGATAGGATAAGAAAACAATACCCAACAATCAATCTGTTGCTCATAAAAAACACATTTTTAAAGCAAAGACAGATGGTAGAGCCATGATGGTGGATTAGAGGCAGCCAACCAGCTGAACTCTTTCAACATTTGCCTCTAAAAGAACCTTTAAAATAATGCTCCAAATCAAATTTTGGAGAGGAAGAGAAACAAAAGGTCAGGGTGAGATAGTGTTTAAGACTAAGATGACTTAGGAGAGATGTGACACCAGAGTGGGGCCAATCTGGAGAATACATAGCATATATAATATCAACAGTGAGTCTTGGAGGCAGCTGCAACAGTAGCAGCATCAGTTAACAGTTTATGGAGCTCTTAACTCAGAGATGGTAAGAGTATCAGAACTGGTCAGAAAGAGATTACAAGGGATTCTGCTGACACACTGATGGACAATTCTATAGCTGCATATGCAGTCCTGGATTACAATTCTAGGACAAAGAGAGCTGTGATTGCCCACAAAGAAGATTGTCACAGTTCTAAGACTGAGAATAGCACTAACACTTGTGAATGCAGAAGAACACGGGACCTAGTCCCAGTTCGAGGGCCAAGAAGAATGCTAGCATGTCCAGCTGCAGGGGAGCAGGGCTCCTTCCCAGGTAAAGGGAGAACCCCTGTGACCACACCTCTCCCCAGATCACACCACTTTGGAAACACTGAAAACTTGTAAACCTCACAGAACAAGCTCTGAAAACAGCAGCAAGAAAAAGTCTAAAGTTCGGGACAGGGATTCCATATCTTAAGGATAACAGAACCCAAATTTAACATAAAATTAAAAATCAAGGAATAGGCTAGAAAAATGAGCAAAACATAATAAGAACACAAGAATTTGACCATAAAAAACTACCACAGTAGCAACGAAAACCAAGGCATAAAATTACAAGAAGGAAACAACGGGAAAACCGCTACAAAGAATGTCTCAAAGAAAAATGCTAATTGGATACAGGGATTCAGGAATTCTTGGAAGAGTTAAAGAAAGCAATAAGAATGGTTATAGGGCAAATTTGGAAATGAAATGAGAATGATACAAGAAAATTATGGAAAGACAATTAACAACTTGGTAAAAGAAGGAAAAGAAAGACTGAAGAAAATATTGCCTTAGAAAACAGAATTTGCCTAATAGTAAAAGAGGCATACAAATTCACTCAAGAAAAGAATTTCTTTAAAAGATGAATTGGTCAAATGGAAAAAAAAGTAAGTTAAAGAAAAATATTCCTTAAAATTAGAATTGGGCAAATGGAAGCTCATGACTCAATGAAACCTCAAAAAACAATAAAACAAAGTCAAAAGTGAAACATAGAAGAAAATGCGAAATATCTGTTTTGAAGAACAACTGACCTGAAAAATCTATTAAAGAGAGATAATTTAAGAATTATTGAACTGTCTGAAAGCCATAATTTTAAAAAGAGCCCAGATGTTATATTTCAAGAAATTATACAGGAAAACTACCCTGATACCTTGGATCTAGAGGATAAAATGGAAATTTAAATAATCTACTAATCATCTTCTAAAAGAGATCCCAAAATGAAAACTTTCAGGAATATTATAACCAAATTTCAGGGTTCTCAGTTAAATGAGAAAATAAATATTGCAAGCAATCAACAATTCAAATATGATGGAGCCACAGTCAAGCTCATACAAGATTTGGTGACTTCCATATTAATGGAGCAAAGGGCTTGGGAAATGATATTCTAGAAGGTAAAGGAATTTGGATTAAGCCAACAATCATCTATTTAGTAAAATTAAGAAGAAAATTTTTATTTAATGGAATAGAAGACTTTTAAGCATTCCTGATGAAAAGACCAAAGCTAAATAGAAAAGTCGACATTCAAACAAAAGACTAGAGAGCAATATAAAAAAGAATCATGAAAGAAAAACATAAAGGACTCAATAAAGTTAAACTGTTTCTATTTCTAGTTGGGAAGGTGATCCATGTAAGATCTTTATCATTATTATGGAAGTTAGGAGAAGTCCATATAGACAGAGGGAATAAGTGTGAGTTGATTATGAAGGAATGATCTAAAAAAGAAGTAAATAAAGAGGTGAAAGAAGGATATTCTAGAATTGGGGGAAGGGAGAATCACAATGGTGAATTTTTTCTCATATAAAAGAGGCATACAATTTTTACAGTGGAGGGGGAAATGAGGGGAGATGGTGGGCAATGATTGAACCTCACTGTCACTGGAATTGGTTCAAAGAGGGAAGACTATACATACATATTCAGTTGTATATAGAAATTTATCTTACCCCAACAGGGAAATAGGAAGGGAAGGGGATCAGATAAAAGAGGGAGGGGATGATAAAATGGAGGAGAGATTAAGAAATAAAGGTCAGAAGTGAAAAAAAGATTTTTGTGGTGGGACAGGATAAAAAGAAAAAGAAAAGTAAACAAGAGAGAAATATTCCTAACCACTAATGTTAGTGGGATGAGCTCACCCATAAACAGAGTTGAATAACAGAATGAATTAGACACTAGAATCCAACAATATGTTGTTTACAAGAGACAAACTTGAAATAGAAAGATATGAGTTTATCTAGAAGGTTAGAGCAGAATCTAATAAGCTTCATATGAAGAAAAGAAGGCAGAGATATTAAACATGATCTCAGACAGGTCAAAAGCAAAAATAGACCTAATTATTTGGGGTATACTCTACTCAGCACAGGGCTCAGGCCCCAGATACCTGGGTACCCTATCAGTACTGTTTGGGCTGGAGTCCTGGATATGCAAGGTTATGTATTGAACATCTACTAGTCATGTTCCCAGTTGTGTCCTGGTCTGTATGCTTTCTTTTGGCTTACATTAATCTTGCATGATTCATGGCTTTCACAACTAAAGGCACCAAAGATTCATGTATTTCACTGATAGAGAATCCACATTACTCATGGCTTTCACCAGTAGGGACCCTACTAATGCACTGATGCTACAATTGTAAACTGTTCTAATCATCTTGGAGAACAATTTAGAATTATGCTCAAAGGATATATAATTGTGTATACATTTTGATCCAGAAATACCACTACTAGGACTGTATCCTAAAGAGATCAAAGAGAATGGAAAAACAACCTGTGGCAAAGACTTGGAAATTAAAAGGATGCTCAACAATTGGGGAATGGCTGAACAAACTGTAATATACAATTATAGTGGAATATTATAGTGCTAAAAATAATGTTGATCAGGATGATTTCAGATGAACCTGGGAAGATTATATGAACTCATGCAAAGAGAGGTGAACAGGACTAGGAGAACACTGTACAAAGTGATAGTAATATTATTATAAGAATGATCAACTGTGAAAGACTTAACTACTCTCATAAAGACAATGATCAAGATAATTCCAAAGGACCTAGAATGAAAAATACTATCAACTTCCTATAGAAAACTGATGAGCTCTGAATGTAGATTGAAGCATATCTTATTTTATTTTCTTTCTTTTTCTTTTTTGTCAGTTTTCTTTTGCAACATGGCTAATATAAAAAAGATGTTTTTCATAACTTCACATGTAAAATAAAAGGAAACAAAGATCATTAGGGATATGCCAAAATTGCAATGTTAAATTTGAATTGTACAAAAAAATCATATTTAATAGAAAAATACTTAACTGTTTATAACAGAGTTCACCATTATTGACACACTTTTTTGTCCTGAGTATATTGAAAGTGTTCACATTTATTGATTATGCCCATAATAAAAATGTGGTAAAATTTAAAAGTAAATTGCCATACAAGTATAACAAAAATTTTAGCATAACATATATATATGTATATTATATATATATATGATCTGATGCAAAGTGAAGTGAGAAAGATTAGAATGTTATTATGCGCAATAACAATGTTATAATAATGATCAATGTGAAAGGTTTGACTATTCTAATCAAAAGAAATACAAGCAGCAATTCCAAAGGACTCATGGTAAAAAAATACTATCATATCCAGGCAGAGAAATGATGAACTCAGTGCAAACTGAAATGTAGTTTTTTCACACTATTTTATTTTTTGCTTTTTTTTGATAATATGGCTAATGTGGAATATATTTTGCATGATTTCACATATATAATTGATATATTGTTTGCTTTCTCAATGAAAGAGAAAGGAGTGAGAAGGAGAAAGAATTTGGATCTCAAAATTTCAAAAGATATGTCAAATGAATAATAAATTTAAAGAAAAAAACATAGGGTGGCTAGGTGGTGTAGTGGATAAAGCACCGGCCCTGGAGTCAGGAGTACCTGGGTTCCAATCTGTTCTCAAACATTTAATAATTACCTGTGTGGCCTTGGTCAAGCCACTTAACCCCATTTGACTTACAAAAAAAAAACCTAAAAAAAAAGATAAAAACAAGAAAAAAACATAAACATGACTAAATCAGAACTAAGTGGATAAAAACGTTATTTCATATTCATTGTATCCAAGAGGGAAAAAAACAAGAGCTGTAGCCATGCTATATGACAAAACAAAAACAAATATTCAAAAATAAAAAGGGATAAATAGAAACTATGTTGTGTTACATTGTAAACTATAATCATCATAGCAATATTATTATGCCAAATGTATTAGTATCCAAACTCATAAAAGAGACATTAACCGACTAGAAGACATAGACAGTAGCACAATTGTGATAGGAGAAGCCCCTCTCTCTGTTTTGAAAAATGGGGAATTGAATAAATTGCTGGAGAAATTAGAGCTAAAATATTTATAATAACTTCAAATGGGATGACTATAGAATATACATGTTCTCTGCATCACTTGGAACTTTTACAAAAATTAGCCATGTTTAAGGTTTGAAGATAAGGCAAATAAATATAAAAAGGTATCTATAATACAATAGAAATAATTGTTGGTTTAGGGAACACACACACACACACACACACACACACACACACACACACACACACAGAGACTCAAATGGAGCCTTAATAATAAAATCCTAAATAATTCGTGGGTCAAAGAAAAAGAACTAAAACAACAATCAAGGTAAAGAAAATGACAATGATGAAATGGCACACCCAAATTTTCTGGGATGCAGTTGATGCAGTTTTCATATACACTAACAAAATAGAAAAATATTGAAATGATGAACTGAACATAGATTTTTTTTGAAAAATCAGAAAGTCAACAAATAAACAAGTCTAAAATAAACACAAAAAGGAGATATTAGAAATGGAAGAAAAATAGATACATTGGAAACAAAAATGACAAATGATTAAATTAAAATCAATGTCTTCAAGAAGATCATATCACATTGATAAACCTTGATCAAAAAGAAGAGAGCAGAATATCACATCAGTTAATTAGAAATTGAGTATTATGAAGTCATAATACAACTAGAAGAAATAAACAGGGATAATTAGTTATCATGATTATATTATACTACATTATTTATATCAGATTTCATCTCTTCTCATATCTCATCTCATATATATAATCTCATCTCATTTCATATTACAATTATTAATGATTATGGTTATATGCTTACAAAATAAGGAACTTAGTGAAATATCTTAAAAAATATTAAATGTTCAAAATATCATAAGACTAGTTAGAGATCTTAAAGAACCCAATCACAGAAAAGAAAATAGGTCTTATAGAGATTATCAAAGAAAAAATCATAGTCCTGAAGGATTCATGGTAGACATTTGTTAAACCTTTAAAAAAATCATCAAAGGGGCGGCTAGGTGGTGTAGTGGATAAAGCACCAGCCTTGGAGTCAGGAGTACCTGGGTTCAAATCTGGTCTCAGACACTTAATAATTACCTAGCTGTGTGGCCTTGGGCAAGCCACTTAACCCCATTTGCCTTGCAAAAACCTAAAAGAAAAAGTTATCAAAAATTGAGAAAGTACCCTATAAGAATCCTTTAATATAGTTCTAATGCCTTGAGGAAAGATAAAACATCAGGAAAAAACCCATAGACCAATATCATTAATGATTATTGACTCAAAAATTATAATCTTGTCAAATAAACTGGAATCATTAGCAAGAAATAATTTATTATGACCAAATGGTATTTATACCAAGTATGCAATGATGGTTCAATATTAGAAAAACAATGAACAGAATCATTTTAAAAATTAAAACATCCAAAAAAACACATGATCATCCCAATAGATGTAGAAAAATCCTTTGTCGAAGTGCAGCACTCTTTTATGCTAAACATCTTATAATATAAGAGCATAAAGAGACTATTTGTTATCTTTAAAAGTATCTGTCTGAAACCAAAATCAAGTCTCATATGCAATGGAACATATTAAAACTTTCCTATAAATATGAGAGCAAAACAAGGATATAAGGATATAATTCTAGAAGTGCAATAGAAATGAGACAAGATAAGTAAAGAAGAGATAAAACTTTGACTATTTGCTGGTGATATGGTGATATAGTTAGAAAATCCTCAAGAATCAGCAAAGATACTAATTGAGAAAATTAATAAATTTGGCCAAGTTTCCCACCACAAAATACTCAGAAAGCAACTATATTTCTACAAATATAAGAAATAATAAAAGAGAAAATCCCATTCCAAATAACTACAAAATGCACAAAATATCTAGGGATCTATCTATAAACACACAGAAGATTTCTATAGATTCAATTAGAAAGTGCTCCTTAAAGAAATAAAGAATAAAATCACTGCAAGAATATTCAGTCCTCATGACTACAACATATCAATATAATAAAAATTACAATTCTACTAAAATTAATTTACATTGTATTGTCAAGAAAATAATGTGAATTTAATAAAATAAAATTACTAAGGGGGTACTTTATAGAAGTTGATAAAAGAACAAAATTCATTTGGAAAAACAAAAGATTCTTAATATAAAAAGACATTTGAGGTTAAGTAAAGACAAAAGGGAAATAATGCTTCTGGACCTCAAACTGTATTTTAAAACAGCAGTCATTAAAATCATCTGGTACTAGTTAGAGAAAAGGGAGATAGATCAAAGGCATATACTAGACAAGAGAGAATCAGAAGTAATGGAACTCAATAACACAGTCTGATAAAGTGAAAATCAAATTACCTAGGGGAAAAAATTCCTAATTTTAAAAAAGCTACTGGGAAAATTGAAAAATAGTCTGATAGAAATAGACTTATAGAGTACCTTATTCCATATTCTACAATGTTCTAAATGAAGTATACAACCTTTATGTTAAAGACCATACAATAAAAAATAGAAGATAAAAAGAATAACAGTTCATTAGAAGACTGGAAAAATGAAAGATCAAGTACCTCTCAAATTATGGGTATTAGAAGTATTTTTAATCAAATAAGAGATAGAAGGAATTACAAAAGATAAAATAGCTACTTTTTATTAAATGAAACTGAAAAGTTTCTGCACAGACAAAATAAATGCACTTAGGACAAGAAGGGAAACAAATGGTCAAATGAGGAGGAAATCATTGTATTAGAATATTAATGAGTTTTATAACAACAGATAAAAATGGTAGATAGATTTGTTGTCTTGTTCAGTAATTCTTGCTATGTCTCAGTCTTCAAACCCCATTTTGGGGGTTTTCTTGGCACAAACACTGAAGTGGTTTGTCATTCCCTTCTCCATTTAATAGATGAAGAACTCAAGCAAACAAGATTAAGTGACTTGTCAATGGTCACATATCTAAGTGTCTGAGGCTGGACTTAAATTCACAAAGATGAATCTTCTTGATTCCAAGTCCACAGTTCTATCCATTGTGCCACTTAATTTTAGATAGTGAAATAGATGATAGATAATAGATAGATAATTAGATGATACATAGATACATGGATATATAGATAGACAGAAGACAGATAGACAGACTGACAGATAAGTATTAATGGTTATTCATCTAAGAGATAAGTGGTCAAATAATATTGGATAAATAGTTGTCAAAAAGAGAAATGCAAAATATTTACAACCACATGAAAGAATGTTCCAAATCACCAATAATAATATTGAATGAATGATTGAAAGTGAAAAACTCAAATGAAACAACATTCACTTTACATTTGACAAATTGGCAAAATTGATAAAATAGCAAATAGAAAAAGTGTCAACAGCCAATGTTGGAGGGTCTGTGGGATGATAGCTATACTAGTACGTTATTGGTGTATGTACCATTGTGAAGTGATGTAACCATTTTGAAAAGCAATTAGAAATTGTTAAAATGACTAAAATATCTTTATCCTATGAATCAGAGAGTTCATTACTGGGAACCATGTATAACATGCAAACTTTTTTTTGAAAAATTTGTGCTCTAAAAACTGGGAGCATCTTATACAGTGGCTGTAGTTTTTTTTACTTGCATTTCCAGTTTTTTGTGCTTGTAGTCTTTCTTTGTGTTCATTGTTTCGCATTTGTTGTGGTACATTAGGTGATGTTTTGCCACATTCTGCCCAGAAATGGCTCAGAAAAGATTTTCATCCAGTGCTGGAAATCGTGCTGCTGAACGTCAGTTTGGTCCTCCTCCAACTGAAAAAAACATTCTGAGACTGGCTACAGGAAGAAGAAATCCTACTGAACATGCCCCAGCAAAAGAAGGTCATGAGAGGCAAGTAAGCTAAATGACCTGATTTAGAGAGCCAATTTAAGAGCTAGACTGAAGAGCAAAGGAAAATTGGAATTCCTATGTCCACAAAGATGGTTCAGCAGAAGAATTGCTGAGGAAAAAGTTACTAATTTCAAAGAAAGGCACATTGGTTGCTTCAGGTTCATGAATTGGAATATACTATGCATGCATACATGCACCAGACTTAACCAAATGATGCCTGAAAGCTATGAGCAAAAGTTCCTTGAATTTTATAGTGAACAAAATTTGAGTTCAATAACTTTATGTAATACATTTTTTTTCAAATTTCAGGCCTCCAAAATTAAGGTGCAACCTATACATGGGAGTGTCTTATACATGGGAAAATATCGTATATTTCAACAAGGAAGTCATTAATAAGAAGTTCCTGTATACACCAAAATATTTATAGAACAGCACCTTTTTATCAGAGCAAAGAATTGGAAATAAAAGATACCCATTAATTGAGGATTAGTTAAACAAATTGTGGTATAGAAAAATAATTGAATATCACTGTGCTTTAAGAAGTGATTATGATGAATACAGAGAAATATGGAAAGATCCATATATGAACTGGTGCAGAATAAATAAAACAATATTCATAATGACTACAGCAGTATAAAAATAAAGAAACACAAAATTAAATAAAAAGTGATAATTTTGTCAAAAGTAAGGAAAATTATGAAGACCAAGAATGACTTGAGAGATATGAAAAGACATCCTTAACCCATTCCTTCAAGGAGGTATTACACATCATACAGATGTGTACGTATGTAGAACTTTTCCAATATGTTGATCAGTTGTCCTGATTTTTTTCTTTTTCTTCTTTAAAAAGGACATTTGTGGGGTGGCTAGGTGCTGCAATGGATAGAGCACTAGCCCTGGAGTCAAATCCGACCTCAAACACTTAATAATTACCTGAGTGTGTGGCCTTGGGCAAGCCACTTAAAGCCATTTGCCTTGCAAAAACCTAAAAAAAGACCCCATTTGTTATTAAGTATGATTCCCTGGGAAAGAGAAGAAGAAGAAAGATATTGCAGATAACTGATGATGTCAAAAATAAGTCATCAATGAAAATGTTTCTTAAGAAGAAAAAAAAGTTACCAAAATGTTTTATAATGTCAATTTTGTAAGTTTACAGATGCCAGATTAAGAATCCCTGATCTTGGGATTATAACTATCATTTTCTCTTTTGCTTATGGAAAAATCCTTATATATCTTTTCTTACCTTTTTTCTGCTGCATGCTTCAGTAAAAGGGATAGTGTCTTGTCTTTTCTTTAAAGGTCAGAGAACTCTTAAGTGTCTCTCTGAGGGGGAGCTAGGTAGTATAGTGGATAGAGCACAGACTGGAGTCAGGAGGACCTGAGTTCCAATTTGGCCTCAGACATTTAATAATTACCTCGCTGTATGACCTTGGGCAAATCACTTAATTCCATTGCCTTTCAAAAACCAAAAAAAAACCATACCAAAAAAAAAGTGACTCTCTGAGCTGGCAATAATCACCCGTTTGGGGTTTAGTTAGCCACCAGAATATTTTACATTCACCAGATATTTTGACATATATGGAAAAAGTATACAACCTAAGTATTAGCTGTTTTGACTTGCAGCAAAGAGAGACAGGACCTTATGTTTCCCTCTGCTTTTTTTTCAGGAGGATGAGGCTGGTAAGCAAACATTCCAGATTAAGCTCGGAATTAGGGGGCTCTAAATTAACTTCTTTAGCAGGCAATGAGAAGCACAGTGGCTAAGCCATCCTAGCAGGTAAACTTGGCTAACTCACCAGTCATTTCAAGATGATTTCTTAGCATGCTATCAATTCTGGTCACCACTATCCATGGCTAGGAAACAGATGAGTTGTATCCCTAACTTTTGAATGGCTGAAATGTTATCTCTTCTAGTAAGAGTGACAATCCTAACACAGACAAATTTACAACTTTAGTTGTAGTAATCTTTAGTAATAACTCTCCTTGAATGAACAGAAGTTTTTTTCACTCATTGTTATTCAACAAAATGCTTAACTTGCTTATTTAATTTGTATATTCATTCAATATGTAAATATGCTTTTGTTTAATGTGCATAATGCTCTCAGTGCCTCATGGGAGCAATTTGAGTAACGATGAGGGTGGTCTGTCTGTTCATGGGTATCATGGACTTGGAGTCAGGATAGACCTGGATTTGAATCTTAGCTCCAACCCTTACTAGCTATATGATCCTGGCCAAATCGCTTATGTCACTTTCTTTAAAATAGGGATAGTAAGACTTCAATGATCCATTTCACATAGCTCTTGTGAAGCAATATTTTATGAATCTTAAAGTTTATAGAAATAAAAATTATTATTATTATCAATTTTTAATAAGGCAGTCCTTTGTGTGAAGACTCACAACTTTGCTAGTCCTGGAGAAAAATGCCAGTCCTGAGGTCCTCACTCTCATTGCTCATGCTAATTGAATAAAGGATTGGATGGCCACAGAAACAATTAGTACAATAGAGTATTGTTGAAGTTGGAGTCGGGAAGGTGTGCATTCAAATTCTGTCTCAAACACTCAACTAGTCTCTAGTAATATCACTTAATCCCTCATCTACTTCTTCATTAGCACCTTATTAGGAGGATGAAATAAGGTAAGCTATGTGAAATACATTGTGAACCTTAAATGCTATATAAAAACCAGTTATTATTTCTATTACTATTGTTATTATAGTTGGATAAGGATAGAAGCAGTTAAATTTATTAAGTTCTTATCATGTGCCAGATACTGTGGTAATAATAACTATCATTTCAGGTTCAATCAAGTTGTAAGGTGATGAGCTGGCTGTGTGTGTGTGTGTGTGTGTGTGTGTGTGTGTGTGTGTGTGTTTGAGGCAGAAAGAACAATAAGAAGGTTATTACAGTAATACAAACAAGAGGTAATAAAGGTCTGCACTTAGACTGAAAAGTCTAAGAGGCATAGTGTCTGAGTAATTAATAATCAGTTTATTAATTATGACTAGCAAACAATCAATATATTGAAATAATTGCTTTTTATTGTAACCAACAAATCCCCTGAAGAACATTCAATGTTGAAACACCCTCAGAAGAGTGGATATTCCCAAAAGACATATATCAACTTTGATTAATTAACACTTAATGAGAGAATGAATATTATTATGAGAAGTAGGCTTATTCCCTTGAGGAGACAGGGACATGACTCTGATTGTGTTACTTTTGAACAAAGACACTCATCTAAAGCCAGACTACTACTGCTTTGGGCAATCTGTACAAAAGGGACTATTTTCCACAGTCTATGAACAATGAACAATTGTGCTTAAGAATTCTACTTAGATAAAATGGTCTGAGTAGGATGAATTTTTTGGGCAAGGTCAGAAATATCTTTTTGGAAGATTGATTTTTAAATGAAACTATATGAAGGAAAAAACCTGGATCCTTTACTTTCCCAATATTAGTAATTGACTATTAATGATCATTTCTCTCAGTATCAATGTAATGACTATTGAGTGAAGATTCTTATGGAGGTAACACCAGCAGGATTTGATAATAGGTGAGTAAGGAGAAGGTTCATCTCTTCATTTGAGACCAGAGAGAGTTGGGGAAATGTCCAAATTATATGAGATGAGGAGGGCAGAAGGAGTTCTTGGCAAATGGTCTCTCTCTTTCTTTCAGTGAAGTATGAGGGAGAGGATTCAGATCTCTATAGGAGGTTTGAGCAAAGACAAGTAGACTTGTAACAGCTGTTGAGCAGAATGGAATTGTAAATCTATTTATGAGGAATTAAAAGCTTCTTTTGCAGCAAAGTCCCAACTTAGAAATATTTTATTTTTCTCTCCTTTTGGTTTAGTGCTTTAAAGGAGATGATGCTAATGAAGATTATGTTTAACCTTAATTCTCAAAGAAGACCATCAGGGAAGTGATGCCATGACTAACAAGTGAATTGGCTTTGAGTGGGGGTGGGGTGAGGTGGTACTGTGCTAAGTCACCAGCCTCAGTTTCTCCTCTGGAACCTTCTGAGTCCAGTAGCCAGATATGAATCAGAACAACTGGAGATGACCCTGGATGGAGGCAATGAGTCTTAGGTGACTTATGCAAGTTCACAAAGCTAGTGTGTGTCAACTTTAAGGGGAAAATGGGTTTGCTGACAAGTTCTCAGCCTAATATGTTAGGAAGAGTCATATTTGGAGTATGAATTTGGAGTACCCTAAGTTTGAAACCTAGCTCAACTTTTACTTTGGTAAAGGAATCTGTTACCCCATCCTTCAGTTTATGATGCTGAAATTTGATGATCCTTCATGGACTTAAGGACTTAAGGTTCTATGAAGCAGCAACAAGACAAAAAAGATGGATAAACAAGGGAGGTAGAAGGGCCTTTGATGATTGTGGGTGAGGTCAATACAAATTGATGGAATTCATGATTTTGAAAAGGAAAGGAAGGAAATAATCAATGACACACCAACCATTATGTGCTCCACACTATGCTGAACATTTTACAAATATTATTTCATTTTGACCTCACAACACTCCTACAAGGTAGGTGCTGCTATACAGATTTTCTAGTTGAGGAGGTGAGGCAAACAGGTTAAGTAACCTGACTAGGATCACACAGCTAGTAAATTTCTGAAGGCAAATTTGAACTCAAGTCTTCCTGATGCTGGATTCAATTACTAGCAGTCTCTAGAACTCTAAACTATATCTAAGGCCCTTTTGTTGAACTTGGGTTTCTGAAATCACATTTTCTCTCTTAGAACTTGGCTCCATGCACCTATTCAGACTAGCTAGTTTGTAGCCAGGAGAAAGGGCATTTCTGTAGGCTTCTGTCTCCAATTTGACTGCAGCATTGCTTCCTATGAGAACTCAGACAAATCCCTTCATCACTCTGGACCTCAGTTTCCTCATTTGCTAGCTCTAGGTTTCTGGCTCTCTCCCCCTCAGATTCCAAGATGTGTCCCATATACCTCCAGCCTAGCGAAATGCTTTTTCTGTAACACCATGGAATGGAGTGGGAGGGAACTCAACCTGTCAGAGCCACACAGATTTATACCTCATAATAGCTACCAATGCGCTGCAGTAAAATTTTACGTTTCAGCTAAATCACTAATGACTTTCAGGCTAGGGCCAGAAATTTTAAAGTATGCTTATAAAGGGAGATGAGAGAATGTACAGACCAGCATTCTTAAGAGAGTTGTGTGTGTGTGTGTATGTGTGTGTTTCATTTAGGATTATGAGACACGTGTTCATCATTTTTTGCCATCTTGATTAAATATAATTAGTCTTTGGCAAGCCATCCTTCCCTTTCTTGGATGGCTGGGTGTTTTTGCATTTTCATATGGGTTATCCACAGGAGATTATTTTGTTGCCTTATGCCTGTACTCCAAGGGTGGCCAAAGTTTTTTCTTTATTTTTATTTTTTTGGGGCATATTGGGCTGCACAGTGATTTACAGATTAAGGCTCTGGCCTGTCACAGTGCCAGCAGGGCTGCTGTTCTCTCTCGATGACACATCTCCCTGCTTGAAACCAGCGGCTCTCTGCTTACCCTCTCATTAGAGTCCTTAGTCCACATTTCCTTTCTGGCACAGAGAATGCCCTTATTTCCAATATAGGCTGAATTTGCCTCCTGACCCCTTCTGCTTTTGCCCCCCCCCCCCACTGACTTGTGAAAATGACCCTCAAGGAGAGTAGCAGGTGATAGGAACTGCTGGGAAAGGGAGCCATATCCATGGCACTTCCTCATCCAGCCAAGAAAGTGCCATGGATATGGCTCCCTTTCCCAGCAGTTCCTATCACCTCCTTTCAGAGCCCCTGGGGACCTGGTGCAAGGAGTCCCATCACATCCAGAAATGATTTCTACTCCTCTTTTCCTCCCCCTGAGCCTCATTTCTTTATTGTTCCCTTTGATATTTCTATTATTTCCCCTTTCCCCTCCTCCCCTCTTCTGAACCATCTCACAACACTTTACAACAATATATACTGCAATCCAAAAGTGGCCATGAGAGACTGGTAATATTTGCCACCCACTCACTCTCTTACAAGGGAATAAAAGTACCAAAAAATCCCCACAGAATTTCATTGGGTGTTATCAAGAACTAGCAGGGAAAATGCCCAGGACTTCCGACCTTGCTATTTAGTACCACATATTACTATATCAATATTTAGGATTTCCAGGAGAAATGGAAAGAGCTTTGAATTTAGATTAAAGTAAGCAAGTTAGAGAGCAGCTGGATAGTCTAAGAGTATATGAGGCAGAGTACAAGACTCAGTAAGACAGAAGTTTAGATCTTGTCTCAGAAACTTACCAGCTGTATGACCATAGATAAATCACTTCCCTTCTTCCAGACTCAGTTTCCTTAACTGTAAAATGAAGGAGTTGGGTTTTGAGGACATCCAAGGTCTTTTCCATTTCTCACTCTATGAATCTGTTTAAATTCTGTCTCTTCCATGATGTTGCACATGACCTTGGGCAAATAATTCATTCAATTTTCCTAGGTTTGATGTTTTATTCCCTCTGTAGGAAAAAAAGAAGCAGCTATTTATTGCTATTATTAGTGAGGCACTGAGCTAGGGATTTACAAATATTATCTTATTTGATGCTCACAACAATCCTGAGAAATAATTACTTTATAGTTGAGGAAACTGAGGTACAAAGCTTAGGTGACTTGCTTGGAGTCACACAGTTCCTCTGTTTCTGAGAAAGGATTGGTATTTGGGGTCATCCTAACTTCACCCAGAGCGTCCATCATGCAACATGTCTCTATAAAACAAAGAGATTTGAACTCGATATCCCCAATGTTCCAGGCCTAAATGTAAGATCTTATTACTGAAGGTCCAGAAAGATTCTCCACAGAGACAGATCAGCTGTTTGTTTATAACTTGCACATGGACTTGGACCACTGAGAAGTTAAGTAGTTGACCTAGAAGTACATCAATAGTGTATGCTGATGCCAGAGACTACCTTTGAACCTATGCCTTCCTGGCCCCAAGGCTAACTCTCTGTCCATGGTGCTATGCTGATTCATTTATTAGTTTGTCCTATCATTTTAACTCTTTCCTTTTTCATCTTGAGTTGCCCATAAGTTCTCATCACCTCCATATTTTTCTCTGATATTACACTTTTCTGGTACATCTAACCAGAACCATTCAAAGGACTATTTTGGAGTATCCTTTTCCCCTCTCCCATCCTACTTACCATTTTTTAAAAAATAGATGAGGAACTAGTAGAATGTAAGTTCCTCGAGGAAAGGGATTATTTTTTTACTCCTGGGTCATATTGCCCAACAAAAACTCTTCAAGGACCACATACAGAATTTAATGCCTATTCATAAATACAGTGCAACCCATACCACCAAAGAGCACTACCTCAAATATGACTGGGACCTTCCTGAATGGGCCTGGCTGCCCCCCCATCCCCCCCCCCCCCAATGTGAACATACCTGAAGTCTAGACACAGACAATGCCTTTCACTTAGTAAATACAAATTAAATTGATTTGAGTCCCAGAGAGATTAACAAAGTTGCCCTAGTTTATCCAGGCACTAATTAGAATTAGAAATTGAGCCCAAGTCTCCTAAACTCAATCTTTTTCCCCCAAAGCCAAAAACTACAGTTACTTGGCATCACCTTAATTGTCTGATCTTAAGGAAATCACTTACTTTTCTGGATCATAATCTCCTCATATGAAGGATGACCAGATTGAGCTAGGTAATGTGTTAATGCTAAATCCTATGACTTTTATGTCCATGTGCCAATATTATAGTAGAAATCCAAAGGCTTGATGATCTATGGAATGCAAGAGGACTTGGCTTCCAATACCACGTTATCTATTTATTACCTGTGTGACTTTGGCAAAGAACTGAACCTTGGGTCTCAGATTCCTTAACTTTCCAATAAAGGATTTGTACTATGGTATCTGAAGCCCTTTCTAGATTTAAATCTGCAATGAATGCTCCTTAGACTTCTCATTCTGAAATCCAATAATTTTCATCTGTAGCTGTCAACCACAAACAAATAGCAGTCACACACTATGCATGAGATTTATCTTGGTTTCTTTCAGCTGTATGAAAAAAAATAATCATGACCACATTGGTCGCAATGAAAAACCGATTGTGATGTCTTAAATGGCATGACAGGTGTTTTTATTTGATATCATTTGTCCAAAAAAGCAAAATCAGATAATTGCTTTTTGAATTGCTTCTATGTGTTAAGGTCATCAACATTGTAAACACAAGAACAACATCCATCATATAGGACATTTAATTTCAATTTCACAAACACTTGATATGACTTTTTTGATGTTTTTGTTCTTCATTTGTTCCACTTGTGTTCAGCTTTTCATGGTATTTTCTTGGCAAAGAAACTAAGTGGTTTTCCAATTCCTTCTCCAGCTTAATTTATAGATGAGGAAGCAGAAACAGATAAGGTAAAGTGACTTGTCTAGGTCACACAACTATTAAGAATATGAGACAAGATTTGAACTTAGAAAGATGACTTTAGGCCCAGGACTCTATCCATTTCACTGCCCAAAGGTAGCATGGTCTATAGTAGAGTGATGGACTTTGAATTAGGAAAAATGAATTCAAAACTGTTGCATTTATTGAGTATGTACCAGCATGTATGAGATTTAGACAAATCCACAGACTTATCTACTAAGGAAAAGATAGTCTATAATTTCTGTTGGCAAAAGCCTCTCCACTCACTGCCAAAATCCTTTACCTATTTATCATCTATACAACACATTGTCTTGGATTTTAGAGAGGAACTTATGGACTATATCCCTGGGAATGTGAAACATGGTCAAGAATGCTTTTGTCTTTTGTGAGGTGTAAAGGTAGATTAGTTGTCATTAGGGGAACAAGAAATAGAGAGGAGAGGGAGAGATCATGTTCCCTCCCTTGAATTTTAGAAGATGAATGTTCAAATCTTTTCTTCCCAATTCTCTGTTGTACTTGACCTTTTTTTTCCTCTGCCTCCTTGCCTCCTTTTCTTTATCCTGTACAGCCCTGGTGGTCTGGAAATGGTAGTGTTGGTGGCATGAGGATTTACAGCACTCTGTCTACCAAGTCTCTCAGACTAGCCCTGTGTCTCTTGTAGTGCTTCTGATCTGCTTGCCCTCTTGTCAACTCCATGGTAACCCTGTGGGGACTCCCCTGTTGAGGGTTGTTGTGTCAGTGAGGTTTATTCAGCTGTTTTAACTTTAGCAACAGGGCATCCAAGTTTGTCCTTTCTCTAAACCACCAACTGCAATATTTTTTTAAAGAACCTCTGGGCTTAGGCTGAATTGTGCTGATGAACAGTATGATGGGATGGTAATACTAGAGTTTCACATCTTACACAAAGACTGAGAAAACTTCATATTGTAAGCCCAGTGAACAGGACTGAGGGACAAATTCTGTGTTTGGTGCTGCAATTAGATCATTGCTACTAAAGATGTTAAATTCTATTGGGTTTGGGATAGTCCTCTCTGGATCTTGGTCAGAATTGGGTATGCCAGCAATGAACATTTTTCTCAGTTTTCTTTAATCGTGGCTTCCATTCATAGGAAACTTCAGAGTAGCTGGTCTGACATCATGGTCATCTGTTTGATCTCCTTAATGGAGATAATTAACTTTATGCAAAATGAAGAATTCTTTTTTCAATGTCATGACTGCTATCTCCCAAGATTTACATATACTCTATAAAATTATTGCTTTTGGAAGCTTTTTAGGAGATTGAATATCAGTTTGAGAATAGATTCTATCACCATCAATCATCCTTATCCATAAATCATTCTCAATCAAGGGTCAAAGAACGAAAATGAAACTTACAAATACCATATTTGCTTTGAGAAAAGAAACAAAGATATTTAAGATAGCAATGAAGATGTTATATCTGGATATTTTAAGAGATTTACTGGCATCCTGAAATCAAACAAACAGGAAGAACTCATCTAATGCAATTAATACCCATGCAATAGAAGCCTTAATGCATATTTTTATAACTATAAAATGTATCATAACTATAAAATATACTAACAATAACCCATGCAAAGGTTAATAGTTCCTTACCAAAAAAGGAGATTGATAAATATTCTTGGAGCATATGACACATATGTAAAAAGCACAATATAGAATGATTAATATTTCCTTAACAAAAAAGGATATTTATAAAGATTCTTAGAGCATATGACACATACGTAAAAAGTCTATAGAAATATTTTGGAAGAAGAAGAAGATGCAATATCTATAGGCAATCATCAAGACTGAAAATTGGAATTCTGAATTGGATTTCCCAGATGTAACCAAAAATGTTAACCTTTTGATAAAACCAATGCAGGGTCTCAAATTTAAGAATAGAATTACAAGGTTGTCCATAGGCAACATTTACATAAACTCAGTCAATAATATGTTGATAAATAAGAGGAATATAAAAGTTTATAATGACAATCCCATACCATATCATTACTATCAGTAATTATAGAAGGACTACATGTAAAGATCTTGAGCTAAATGATCAATGTAGATATTATGTAGGGAATAACTTGAAACTGTGTTACATATTCCTACAGGACATAGAAAATTAGCACTTACCCAGCACCTAATAATGATATAGTGGCTAGAATATTAGAATATTAGAAACTTGTTATCTTTCATTTACTGACAGGTAACAGCTACCCATATCACAAAGATGAAATAGTATAGAAAAACTAATGAATAAAATATGATGTATTTGGTACAATTATTACAGATGGAACTGTTATCCACAATCACTCTACTGTAGTATTAGATGAAAAGATCTCGCCACCCCAAGTACTCTTAATTTTAAAGCATCATAGAACTAAAATCTTTCAAAATATAAAGCCATAGCATGGGAGATTGAAATCATAATTGAATGAACAGGATGCCATTTTAGTCTATCTACTATTGAGATTATGCTGAGGATGCTTTCTACAGTCCATAGAACATGAGTTTGCATTCTACTATTTTTATTTAATAACAAAAAACAGTTATTTTATCTGTGCAGCAGTCTAACAAATATTTAATATAAAATAATAGTACTGCAGTCTAGTGACTTATCCAAGACTATTTTTGTCAGAATCCTATGAAAAACATGATGATAATACAATAATAAAAATACCTTTTATTTTGAATATATTTTTACATTTATTATTTCATTTCTATACTCAAAGCAATAGTATGAAATACATATGTGTATGTGTATGTGTGTGTGTGTGTGTGTGTAAATATGCACATTTAAGTGCATATGCATTTGTAACCTGGGGTTCAAGCCTGATGCATTTTTATCACTCTCCTGATTGGTGGAGAAAAAGATTACTCAGCATACCATTCTTGTGAGAAAGGTGGAACTGGAATGACCTTGAAAGAGAAAAGTTTTACTTTTGACTTCCAGTTTTGACTTAATTTTAGTTTTTTTGTATTTGTTTCTGTTTTTTTTTTCCTTTCAAGAAGAGGTCCTTAAAAGGTGGGAAAAAACTTTATAAAGAAACAGACATATACAGTAGACAGTATCTTAACTTATCCCTGATTTCTAACTTTCTTCACTAGAGAGGAATTTCATCTTGTGTAGGCAAACAAGGTATTTGTTTTCTCTGTATTCCTCTGAGGCTATGTATGTTGTCTCTCTATCTCTCTGTCTATCTCTGTCTCTGTCTGACTCTTTATCTCAGTTTCTCTCTGTGTCTCTCTTTGTCTCTATCTCTCTGCCTCTCTGTACCTCTTTCTCCGTCTGTCTTTCTTTCTGACAGTGAGGCCTGCTCTCTATCATATCACTTTCTTTCTAAAAATATCTAAAGTAAGTTTTCTTAGTTCCATCTTAAGGATGATAAGCTAAAGGCAGGCCTAGAGAAGGTAAATGATTTGTCTAGGATTAAAATCAGTGCTACAGTGACAATTTCAAAGAATGTCTTTTGGTTTTCATTCCTGTTTTCATTCCATGCCTGCCTCTTCTATCATGAGAAATAATTATGTATTTAATGGGAAAAAGTCATCTACCTATCTCAGGTTTACCATCAGAATGATCAAGAAGAGGAAGAAAATGGAATAAGATTTGATTTTTTCTTTTATTAATTCTGAAAACGCATCTTTTTAGATTTTTTTTCCCCAGTGATATGAGTAGGACAAAAAAGTACGATATTTAGGAAAGGATCTCTTCTTTGCTTTCATTAATTATTTTTGTCCCCATCACCTAGCACTGTGTCTGGCACAGGGTAGGTTTTTACTAAATGCTAGATGATTAGCTTTGAGAATAAACACTCCATTTTCATTTTAAAATTAAATCCATTGGCTGCTACTTACTTTTTTAAAAAAGACATTAAATTTAATTAAGGCTATTTTTAAAAATTATTCTTTAATGTCGCAGTTACTGATTTTATAATATAAAGCAAAGGGATAGAGTAGGTGGTGCAGTGGATAATGTGTCAAGAGGACTAGAGTTGTGGTGGCTAGGTGGCACAGTGGATAGAGAGCACTGGCCCTGGAGTCAAGAGTACCTGAGTTCAAATCCAGCCTCAGACACTTAATAATACCTAGCTGTGTGGTCTTGGGCAAGCCACTTAACCCCATTGCCTTGCAAAAAAAAGAGGACTAGAGTTTTTTCATAAATCATATTTTATTTTCAAACAAAGATCATCCTTCTCTCCTTCCATTTCTGTTCTCCTCCCCATACCCATTAAGAAAGCAAGAAAAGGGGCAGCTAGGTGGCACAGTGAATAGAGCACTGGCCTTGGAGTCAGGAGTACCTGGGTTCAAATCCAACCTCAGACACTTAATAATTACCTAGCTGCGTGGCCTTGGGCAGGCCACTTAACCCCATTGCCTTGAAAAATCTAAAAAAAAAATCGCAAGGAAAACAAAGCCTTTACTACAAACATTTATATTTAAGCAAAGCAAAGTATCTCAATGGTCATCTCTTGGTTGAGAGGTTGATACATGTTTCATTATGAGTCTGCAAGCTTTATGATTGGTCATTGGGTTGATCAGAGCTCCAAAGTTCATTTGTTCTTATTATTTTCTTTTTTTCTTCCTTCTCCCTTCCTTCTTTCCTTCCTTCCTTCCTTCCTTCCTTCCTTCCTTCCTTCCTTCCTTCCTTCCTTCCTTCCTTCCTTCCTTTCTTCCTTCCTCCCTTCCTTCCTTCCTTGTATTTTGTTACAGTCAATCAAGATACATCTTCCCAATTCTTCAAGTTATAATGTTTGTTGAAGCTTATCCATAATATCTTTGGAACTCCTATCTTAGAACTTAATTTAGTAGTACCTGAGTATGTGCCTACTAACTCTCCTACTACTAGTAGTAATATTCAGGCTACTTTCCAGATCTGTTGTGGTTCATATGACAGTTGCAGAAGTATGCATTAAGGATTTTTCTGCATGAATGTAAATTGCTTTAAATGTATTTTTCCCTTTTAGCTTCAATTTCAGAATGCCAGTACATTTCTTACATCTTTTCTTAACATATTTTTCTTTGATATCTTAATTCATTTGAAAGCAAACAAGAGATTGTAAATTTACCTTCATCCTTTATTTATTGGTTCACTATGACTTTCAGATGAGGATGAGGATAATTGAATATATTGTAAAAATAGTTTTCAATCTTCTATGAAGTTTCTAAAAGCCATGATATCTATATATATGCTCTCTATAGCCTCCTCTGTGGCATATACAATTTTTCTCTGTACATATGTGTGTATTATACTTGTATACACACAGAGTGGTAGGGCCTTAAATGGGTTTTACATTAAGAAACACATATTTATTAAGCACTCTCTATGAGCCACTATATAAAGTACTTGGGCTAAAGTGCTTTGGAATGGAGTAAAGTCTTAGAAGACTGGAAAGATAAGAAAGGGAACAGAATGGGAAATGTTTTAAAAGCTGAATAGAGGATTTATATTTGATCCTGGTGGTAATTATATAATGAACCACTGATTTTTATAGAGCTCAGGATGATTTGATCAGACCTATACTTTAGAAAAATCACTTTGACTGATGAGTGGAAAATGGATTGGAATGGAGATAGACTTGAAGCAAGAGGCTAATTTGAAGTCCAATTTGCAATAGGTCAAGCAAGAGATAATGAAAGATTGAAATTGGTAGTAGCTATGTGAGTAGAGAGAAGGGGAGATTTGTGAATAAGGTAGTGAAGGTAGAGAAGATTTGGATATGGAAGGGGGAGAGAAAAAAGAGGGGGGTGAGGAGGAGGAGGAAGAAGAAGGAGGGAGGGAGAGAGAGAGAGAGAGAGAGAGAGAGAGAGAGAGAGAGAGAGAGAGAGAGAGAGAGAGAGAGAGAGAAGGAGAGGGAGGCAGAGACAAAGAAAGAGACAGAGAGGGAGAGAAGAGGAAGAGGGAGGTCATAGAGGGCATTGAAGTTGTGAACTTCAGAGAGTGAGAGAATGGTGTTAGCCTAAACAATAATAAGGCAATTTGAAAAGGTCAGAGAGAGGAAGCTGGGGAGAGTTGGAGGAGAAAGAGGAGGAGGAAGATGAAATAATGAGCTCTATTTTAGATATTTGGATTTAAGAAATCTATGGTAGCTTCATTTCAAAATGAAATGAGTTCACTAAGATTAGCTAGATAGAAATATTGGAATCATGTGCAAGAAAATGATAAATGGGAACTGATGAGATAGCCAAAGGAGATAGGATAGAGAGAAAAAGAAGAGAGCTCACAGTAGACACTTGGGGATACTCACAGTTCAGGAACACAACAAAGGAGGATGAAGTAAAAAGTCAGACAGGTAAAAGGAAAACCAGGAGCAAGTAGTGTCATGCAAACTTAGAGGAGAAAATATCTAAGAGGAGATGGTAATCAACTGTGTCCAATGCATCACAGAGATCAAGAAGGATGAGGATTGAGAAAAGGCTATTTGATTCGGCAATTAAGAGGTCACTGGTAACTTGGGAAAAAGCAGTTTCAGGGATATGATCCCCTCAAAGCACATTCTGAGTAAATAAATTTAGTCATCTCTGACCTTGAAAAAAATTTTCCTTTTCTTTTTTAAATGATGACAATAACTATAGATAACTGTAATAGTTTAACAACGGCAAAACACTATACTCACAAGAGATCTGTGGAGCAGATGCTATTAATGCCTAAGATTCCCTAATTTGCACAAAGTCACTCAGGTAGTCTCTGAGGAAAGATTTAAACTCAGACTTTTTTGACTCCATTTCTATTATTCTCTCTTATCTACTGTATTACCAGCTAAAATATTATTTCTCCATACCTTTAAAATATAAAAAGGTTGAAGTCACACACAAAGTCCCAAAGTAAAGCATTTTGTCAGTGACCTTGGTAAATCATAATCTATATTAGCATCATTTTATTTATCTATAAAATGGAGGTAATGACCACTATACATACCTAAGGTTCTGTTAGATTCAATTAAGATATGTAAACATACATGTATTTACGTATAAATATATAGCATATAGCACAATGATATATATCATAAAATTCTATATAACATGCTATCCTAAAACATGTATCAATTTTGATTTGCTTTAAGGAACTTTCAAAGTATTAAAAAAAACCAATTTATTTAAGGATTTATCTGTGAAGAATTCTTCCCTAACTATTCTTTCTCAGTCTCCTTTTACTGATTATTATCCATTTTTCACTCCTCTAACGGTGGATCTCTCTCAAGTTTTTGTCCTGGGTCCCCCTTTCTTCTTCTTCCTTCATTCCCTATCTCTTGGTGATTTCATTTTCTTCCTTGTGTTCAATTCATTTTTTGTTATTAATTTCCAAATCTATAAAACTAACTTTATTCTGAACAGAATTAAGATGCCTAGTGAATTCAAACAGAACTGATAATCTTTCCTATTCACTATTCCTCCTTTTAAAATGATTTAATTCTAAATTTATGAAATAAAACAAATATTTTCATAACATAATCATCTATTATGTACAACTTGATAGTCTTTCTAAATATATAACTTTATCATGTAAATGTTCTTTTTTTCCTTTTTTCTTCCCTCCCCTAACCTCCACCCTAGAGATGGCTACTATTAGACACAAAGATATGTGCATATGTATGCGTATGTGTGTTTATATACATATAATATATACATATATGAATATATATATGTGAAATCATTCAATACATACTTCTATTTATCATTCTGTATATACCTCTATTTGTAGTTAATTTTGGTGCTAATAATAATCAGAATTACTTAGTCGCTCAAAGTTGTTCTTAAAACAATATTACTTTAGTGTATACAGTGGTCTCTTGGTTCTTCTCTTCCTTATTTCATGTAAGACTATCCATGTTTTTCTAAATTCAATAAGCTCATGATTTCTTGCAGCACAGTAGTATTCTATCAAGATCATATACCATAGCTTGTTCAGCTACTCCCTGACAGGCATTCTTGCAGTTTCCAGTTCTTTGCCACCACAAAGACAGCTGCTATAAATATTTTAGAATGCCTAGGTTCTTTTCCTTTTTCCTTAATCATCATTGGAAATAGATCTAGTAGTGGTATTGCTAGATTAAAGGGTATAGGCAGCTTAATAACTCTTTGGGCATAATTCCAAAAGAGTTATTAAGCTGCCTATACCCAAAATGGTTGGATCAATTCACAATTTCATCAACACTGAATTATTTACCCATATCCCTTCCAATATTGCCACCTTTCCCCTTTCTACCATTTTAACCAATCTGGTAAGTATAAAATGGTATCTCAAGATCGTTTTAATTGGTATTTTCTAGCCAATAAAGATTTAGAGTATTTTTTCATATGACTATAAATTGTTTAGATTTCTTCATAAGAAAACTGCCTGTTTATATCCTTTGACCATTTATCATTGGAGAACAACTCATATTCTTATAGATTTTTACAAAGTTCTTTAAATATTTGAGATACAAAAACTTTATCTGAGAAATTGCCAATAAAATTTCCCCCCTAAGTTTTGACTCTTTTCCTGATTTCAACTATATTTGATTTATTTGTATAAAACCTTTTTTATTTTATGTAATTGATACTATCCACTTTACACCTCACTCTATTATTTATTCATAAATTGTCTATACATATTAGATAAGTAATATGTTCCATGTTCTTCAAATTTTCTTGTAATATTTGCCTTTATAACTAAGTCATGTATCCATTTTGATCTTATCTTGATAAACGGCTTGAGATATTGGTCTATGCCCAGTTATTCCTCTTAACATCCCAGCTGCTTGCGAGTACCAGCATCTCTTAGGCACCCAGGTTTGGGAATTCATAGGTATCTTTAGTCTCTCATTGTGCCTCAACTACCAACCAATTGATTCTACTTCATAACATCTCTTCCATCAATCTTGTTTTTCCTACTCTGCACTCTCTGGTTCAGGCCTTTCTCATCTCTCATCTCCTTTATTCTATTAGCCTTCTGATTAGACTCTCATCTTCTACTTTCTTCTATATCCAATCCATCCTTTACCAAAGACACTAACATACATTTCCTAAAATTTGCCTCCCTGTTTGCAAGGATCTTCAACGGTTCTCTATTGCTGCTAGGGACAATTGAAGCTCTTCAGTATGACATTTGAAGTCCTTTGCAGTTTGATTTCATACCATTTCCCAGGCTTGTTTCATATTACTTTCCTTTGCACACTTTACATTCCCAAGTCTATTCTAATTATTTGCTATTGCCTTAACTAGCCACTTCATTGCTTTCCTATAAACATGCTTTTCCTTCCTCCCTTCCTCCCTCCCTCCCTCCCTCCCTTCCTTCCTTCCTTCTTTCTTTTAAATCCGAATCACTTTGGTTTTCACTGATGTGTCAAAAACAGGTCTCAGCCCAAGTCTTACTTGGTCCTTGTTTGGGACCTGGTGGCTCAGAGTGAATGTAAATAGCAATTGTTTCTGTTTTGGCCAGAAACCCTGGAGGGTCTTCCCCTTCAAATTGATATTTTTTTTCCTTTTGATGGGCAAAATAGGCTATTCTTTGTTTCATATCTTATCTAGCCTTAATCACATACTGGGTGTTTTCTCAGACAAACTGAGACCTGGGAAGGATCTTAGTTTAAAAAGTCTGAATTCTCAGACTGCATGCCAGGTCATTTCCAGTTCTCCTGATCTATATCTTTCCACTGGACCCAGATGGATTTGGAGGAAATAGTAGGGCTGGTGACTTTGCCCAGCCTTCCTTCACTTAAATCAAATTTTCTTCCAAGTCATTAGCACTGCCTTCCTGATAGCACAATCTTCCTTGAGAATGAAAGACACAAGCTGTAACCCATGATTGGGATGTAAACCCTCCTCAGTTCTCCCTCTTACAAGCCCCAGCTCTGTCCTAGAATGAGCTCATTTGATATTTCCTATAGAAAACCTTTTCTGATATGACTATTTGCTAGCCCCCTCTCCCTCCTCAAATTATGTTTTATTTATCTATTTATATATCCTTTCCTCAGAAGATTATAAAATACTTGAAAGCAGAGGCATTTTTTGTTTTGCTTTTGTTCATGGTCTATTGTGCACAAAGAAAGCATTTAACTCATGCTTGTTGGTCTGGACTGGAATCTTCCAAATGATCTCCAGGGGTGAGCCCTCCCTCTGATTCTCAGATCTCACAGCAATATTCCAGGGTCCCTAGCCTTTACCTCAACTGAGTAACTGAGGATGCTTTTTATGTCTCTTACCTCAGGTGCAAAAACTCCTAGTTATAACTCTGCCCCTAATGTTTATATGTTATATAGCATAAAGTCCTATAGTTATATATGTATGTATATAAATATATGTACATATTTAAAACATAATTATAAGTCTGAAATAACACAGTTATATAACTATGATATAACATGGTTATAAATTGACCAATTCTTTAATTCAATGCCAAAATAGAATTTGTATGTAAGAGATGTTTTAATTTGTAGCCAAAAGGGATTCCTGGGGCAATGCTCTCCTCTCTGATCTAATAAAACCAACCTCAATGAACAAACAAACATTGCTTAACAAGACATCCATTCTCTTCTGTCTTTTTTCCTCATAAAGCAATTGGGCAAGAATCATAGTAGGTATCTGCTAGCCCATGAAGTTTCCTCCTGCCTACATCTGTTTGGAAACAACCTGACTTAGGGCTGTAAGCAATCATTACAAACACTCAGAATGATCAGTGAATCTTCTGCTCTCCCATCCAGTCATGATGTCTAGAAATATATAGATTTTGTCCAGGTGGTCCATGTTTTAGAAGTCCAGGAGCTGATTGCTGTCAATTGAACCCTGAGGCACACTTTTGCAGAAGGGGGTATGGGACTCAGTGATTGCTTACCCCAATGGCCCTGCAGCTGGTTAGGCCTGTGGTTTCTCTTAATTAGCCTGAGGTTTTGTTGGCTAACTCTAAGTTCTTTCAGAAATACTCATACCCCTCATCATTCAAGAAGGCCTTAATAGGTGTGGTAAATTCTAGAGGCTTTAGAACTTGGTGAGGATACCTGTCTCATTGTGGACAGAGTGGACATTTATCCTCTGGATTGCACTTATCCACTAATTATGGGTCAGCTCATTTGGATTTAATATAAAACAATAATTAATCTTGAGAATTTGTAGCCTAAGTACAGGTTTCCTTTCCTTTAGAAGCTGGTTTTCTTTCTCCAAAGCAGGCAAATTTTTTCCCTAAAAATTAAAAATACTTTCTCCATGCCCATCTGTCTCTTTCACCCTTTTTCTTTCTGTATTTATCTCTGTGGATACAGAAACACTCTCAACATTTAAAGGATATATGTGTTTGTGGATGTGTGCCTGTATATTTATAAACAGGGCTGGACTAGAAGGGGGGGAAAGGTCCCTGGTAAAACTGTGTGGCCAGAAAGAGCCTTTTCCTGTAAAGAGGGCCCCTGGACCACACAGAAAAAAGCCCCATCTCCCTCCTCCAACCAGGAGGGCCCAACCAGAAAATGCCTTTGACCCTATATACAAACATACATTAAAATGTAAAAATACTCATTCTGACTGTTTTTGTATATATTTGTGGGTTCAAGATTTCCAAATAGTACTATCTGGGGGAGTCATGAGCTAAAATTCAGAGACGTGGCTCCATCACACGCCAATTATACGGTTTTAAAAACAAAAGATAAGTCAATTCCTTCTCTGGGTCTGACTTCCCTGACTTGGTAAATTTAGAATACAGAAACACTCAGAGTGGCATGTTACTTGACCCATCTCCTCTCTCATTCTCCCTCCCCTTCCATCCTGTCTTGTAGGAATCCTGAATGTGACATATAATTGGCTTTATTTTTTCACTATGTGAATTATATTTTGAAAGGCAGGCACCTTAGCATAGTAGATAGAGATTTTGGAGTGACATTGGAGTCAGTTCACCAACTGCATGATCATGGGCTTAATTTTTCAAAGTCCCAGGCAGCCAGATAAGACTTCATTTCCAGATGAATTATAGCCTGGCATCAGAGGAAGGAATTGCCATATCAAGAAATCACCAATGACACAAAACAAAAGTTCAAATTAAAAAAACAACAACAATGATAACAGCAATAACAACAACCCTGTACAGTCAATTTGTGTACATGAATTTTATTATTAAAAAAATTAGAGAGATGTCATTTCATGGGGAAATTTATATATGTGTGGGGGAAATTTATATACACACACACACACACACACACACACATATATGTATATGCATTAAGGTTTAGTGCATTGTCCACTCTCTTAGAAGAGAGTGGATAATCATAATGGGTTCACTTTCTGACTTAGAGGGTTTCTATAGGATATGTCTTACGACACTTTCTTAAAGATCTATGAGGAAAGACATGATAAGAACTGCCCAGTCTCTCATGAACTATATACAAGTCATAGATGTCCATTGTTTATTCACTGACTTATCCAACATCTTGAAGGTTCCAAGGAGAGGGAAAGTATGGAACTGAATGACCTCAGGGAATTATTATAACAGGAGTGAGGGAGGTCATATCCCATTTGGGACAAAGGAATTTTGAAAGGAATGGCACAAGGCTTTGTATCTTTCTACCTTTGGGGATGGTTTCCCTTTCTTTTAGATACTTAGACTTTCAAGAGCAGAACCAGGTTCTGATAAGGCTTGGGGGGGTCAGACTGGTAGCCTCATTGGGAAATTAAATTGCTATGTGAGCCAGAAACTCAAAATGGGGCTTCCCAGGAATTTGAGAAGGAAGCCGCTCTGACACAAGCAGATGGTAGGAGGCAAATATGATGAGTTCAGAGTGTCTGCACACCCCCTCCCACCTGCAAATGGGGCAATGAAAGTGTTTTCCTAATCCAAAAAACATGTTGCTGAGACAGAAGACAATGGTGGGGTCACAGATGAGAGGAGGGAAAGATTGAGATTCTACCCTTCAGAGCACCAAGTGTTGCTGTTAATTTCATTTTCATTGGAATGAAAATTCTGCTTAACTTTTATATGATTTCCCCAAAGTCTTGGTACAATTTACTAAAAACTATGCTAATATCTTAGGGACACACTATATGAGAGCAGATAATACTTTTAAGGTCATATGATATTGGGCCAAAGAATGATTCTATGGTAATGGGGGCTAAAACTATTCACTTGATAAATTATGAATTATTGTTGACATTTTTTAGACCCCAAGATTAAATAGGAAAACAGAAGACCCTAAAAATGAAAAACTAGGGAATGTAGGGACTATGGAAGTTGATCCACTAGTAAATGCAGGGACCATGGGAATTGCTCATATGCATTCATTTGGTAGTAAGCAGATTACTTAAGACTGGTTCAATCACTTAAACTGCTTAGGTATATACAATGGAAGTCAGCTGAAGCTCCTCAAGTTTAGAACGCCGCTTGGTGGTTTGGGAAGAAATTGCACTCTGAGGAGGTCCTTAGCAATCCTTCATTCATGCCAATGGAAGGAATGACCCTGAGAATGGGCACATGCACTTTCCATTAATTTCCAGAAAGAATTTGGATTTGCTTCAAGGACAGTCTAAATATTCTGAATTATTACTAAGTAGCCTGATTATTTTCAAGAGGTGCCTACAAATATCAATAGTGATGAAATGGATGAGGAGTCAATTTGTAGATAAGACTTATCCTTCTAATAGTTTTCATTGTTTTCATTCAATTCAATTCGATTCAACAAGGATTTATTGAGCTGTCTACTCTGTTCAAGGCCCTAAATTGGGTGGGTGGTGGAGGGGAACAGATAAATATTAAATAGTTCCTATCTTTAAAGATCTTACTTTTGACATGTACACAAATAAAAATAAGTTATTTTGCAAAGGGGTGGGATGGAGATGATAAAGAGTTGGCTGATGTTTGGAAGAGACAGCTAAACTGAACATTGAAGGAAGCAAAGGATTATAAGTGGATTTGGGAGATAAACTTGAATTTAGGAAACAGTTGATAGCATAGTTTGTCTGGAATGGAGAATTTATGAAATGAAATGTCCAGAAAGGTAAAATCCAATGACAGAGGGTTTTAAATGCCAGACTCAGGAGTTGAAGGTTTTTGGTTAAGTGGGTGACATGGTAAGACCTGTGCCATAGAGAAATTATTTTAGTAGATTTTTGTAGGATGAATTGAAGAAGGGAAAGACTGAAATCTAAGCACAGTTTATTACATTTGTCCAGGTATGGGGTGATGGAGAGCTTGGACTAGGGTAATGGCTGTATGAACGGAGAAAAGGGAATTCACTAAAATTATAATAGTAATTGATATTTAAATAGAACATTAAAGTTTGAAAAGTATTTTACATAAATTATCTGATTTGTGTTTCACAACCATACTGAAAAAAAGGTTTTATGATATTCTCTTTTGAAAATGAGAACACTGAAAAATCAGAGAAATTATATGACTTGCCCTTGGTCACACAACCAATAAATGTCAGGGGCAGAATATGAACTCAGGTCTTCCTAAATTCAAGACCAATATGGAACTGACAGGATAGATCATTTGGAAAAGAGAGATGAAATATGAATAAATGATTGAGTGAAATGATGAATGAAAAGCATTTTGTTAAAAGCTTTCTATGTTTCAGGTACTGGGTGGTTTCTGTCCTCAAGGAACTTATATTTTTCCTGGTGTGTGTGTGTGCATGCGTGTGTGTGTGTGTGTGTGTGTGTGTGTGTATGTGTGTGTGTGTGTGTGTGTGTGTATAGAAATAATAAATACATAAATTGGTGTGGACAGGGAAAGGTTGGGAAATCACTAAGATACTTAATGGAACCATAATCCAGCTGATTGCTAAACTATCTCTAGAAGCAATGAGGGAACCAGAGAGAGAGAGGCACAGAGAGACAGAAAAACAGATATAGAAACAGAGAGAAGGGGGGGGGAAGATGAGAGAGAGAGAGAGAGGGTGAAAGAGAGACAGACAGACAGATAGGATAGACTGACAGAAAGAGAAACACAGAGAGAGAGACTATACTAAGAACTGGGAATATAAATGCAAGAAAGTAAGAAAGCCTCATACTCTGTATTCAAGACACTTATATTCTAACAGGGAAGACAACTCATGCCAAAATACTGGAAGTGGGGAGGGAGAAAATGCTGAAAAGGGCAAGTGAGAAAGAGGGGGAGAAGGTGACAAGACTTCCTGGAACTGGCATGGAGGCCTGGGCCCCAGCAAAAGTTCACCTATGGAAGGGCGACTCAGGGACTGAGTCCAAGTTTCCAAGTTTCCAGTGAGGTAGAGATCATCAGAGAGTAGGACCTTGGTGAGGAGACTGTTGAGGAAGCAGTCATTTATTTACTGTTCCCAGAGCAAGCCTTGGAAGAAGAGTAGGAGGGAAGGTTACATGCTGGTGGCAGGGCAGTGAGCAAGATGTTTAGAGTGAAAGGACCTGAAGCATGTTCTGGAACTGATGAGCTAGAGGATCAATTATATTGTGCATATTGTTTAATCGAGACAATTTTGACACCTAGATCAGAGTTTCAAAACTAAGTAGACTAAATCCACAGTCAGGATCTCTACAGATTTGATTCAAAGGTAAGAGGGAGGGGGAGGGGAGCAGAGGAGTAACAGAGGATAGAGAGGCAGGGTTTATAGAGAATCATTTATGACATTAAATAAAATAAATACTTCTTGGATTTAAAAAAAAAGACAATTTTTTTGGATTAAAAGAAAACAATTATGACTCACACACCTGGTTCATTAGGAAGATCATAGTACTCTCAACAGTAAAAGAGATGTTGGAAGGAAGGGCAGATGGAAGATTACAGCTGGAGATAATCAGTTCCTTTTTTGGACTTGCTGAGTTTGAGATGTTATATGAGACACTGGGGGCAGTTGGAAATGGAACACTGAAATTAAGGATAAAGATCATAACTATATACTTGGCCTTGGAAGTCATATGAATTGAGAAGATATTCAATTCAATATTCAAGAGTTGATGAAATCACCAAGAAAGAGAGTCAATAGAACAGAAGTTCTTAAAGTTTTGCTGTTCTCAACCCCTTTGATAGTCTGATAAAGTTTATGGATCCCATTTCAGAATGAAAGTGGTTTATTTTTAACTCATAATTCTTTTTTAATTGGAGGAAATGCTAAATTTCAGTTTGAGGTTAGTGAAAATAAAGTACATTTTCTGTTTATTCTTCATTCTCAAAGAGGAACAATGACATTAGGTAGGTGATGTCATAACTTGCAAGTGAATTGGGAGAACTGTGCAAGTCATGGGCTTCACTCTCTCTTCCAGGGTCTTCAGTGGCAAAACAAAAGTCAACATGACTGGTGATGACTTGGGATACAGTGGGTGACTTAAAATTAAGGTCCTTCTCAGATCTCAATTTGTCAGAGGAATATATACTATAAAGAGAGAAGAGGAACTGGGAAAGTCTTGGAAGCTATCCATTCTATTAGAGTGGGAGATGAATGATGAGCCAGCAAAGCTATGCTGACCAAGGGCAGTTATATACATAGGAAAGTAGTATTGTGGAAGTCAAGGCAGAAGATATATTCAAGAGGAGAGAGATTTATCAACAGTGCCAAAAGCTGAAGAAAGGTTAGAAAGATAAGAACATTGAATTTATCAATTACAAGACTTCTGTAACTTTGGAGAGAGCAGTTTCATTTAAGTGATGAGGTCAAAAGCCCCTAATAAGTATATGGCACTATTCTAAGAAACAAATACAGAAACAAAACACAATCTTCCTTCAAGAAGCTTAGGCTTTAATAAATATGTATGTTGGGAAGAGGGGAGTATCATTCTTGTTTAATATTTGAAAGTTTTGCTGAGTGAGGGTTGAAAAATTGCTTGGGTCAATTCCCCTAGCAAGAAACTGACCTTTCAGAGGCAGTTCATAATTTCTTTCCAAAGCTGTATTTTTATTTTTTGCATTTGTTATGTTGAATATAAAGACACATGGGGTTCATTAGTGGCAGATTTTGTTTTCACTGAATAATATTGCAACAAACAGCCTAGATGGCAAAGTCCCAGATGCTTAGCAAAGAATTGGGGGAAATAAATGCATGTACCTTCCATTCATTTTTCTTTGGGGGCAAAACATTTTTGGGCACCCTCAGCAGCATCACTGTATGTGCACTTGGCAGGACTTGGCAAAACTTGATACAACAGTTTTACAAACTAGAAAAGAAGGAAGTACAATTCTTTCAATAAACTGGAACCTCATCAAGCAGTAACTGCAAACTCCTCCAAATTTTAAGACTCTTCTATGCAACTCCAACACAATAAGATTTCCTTTAAGGCCTTCATTCTCAGAAGCTAGAGTTTATGCCATTTTCATTGGTAGATGAAATGATTCCACAAGCAATAGTACTATTTGTTTGGTTACTACCCAGAGAAAGAGATTGTGGTGGTGGTGGTGTTAGTAATAGTGATGATGGTGATGGAGAGGGCCATGATGATGATCATGATGATGATGATAGAAGTGATATTGATAGTGGAAAGACTTACATGAACTGATGCAAAGTGAAATGAGCAGAACTAGGAGAACATGGTACACAGTAACAGCAACATTGTATGATGATCTACTCTGAAGAACTTAGCTATTCTCAGCAATACAATGATCCAAGACAATTCTGAAGGACTTATGAAGAAGGTACTGTACATCTCCAGAGAAAGAATTGGTGGAGATTGAATGCAGATTGAAGATACTTTTTTCTTTACTTATCTTGATTTGTTTTTGAATGCATTTTCTTTCACAGCATGACTTAAAAGGAAAATTTTTTGTATGACTACATAAGTATAATCTATGTCAATTTGCTTCCCTTCTCAATGGAGGGGGGGAAGGGAGAGAATTTGAAATTCAAAATTTGAAAAAAAAAAAGAATGTTAAAACTACTTTTACTTGTAATTTGGAAATAATAAAATATTAAATAAAAAGAAGTGATATTGATAGTGATAATGATGATGGCGATGGTGGCAATGACAGTGGTGGTGATGATAAAGAGAGCAACAGTGGAGAAGCCTCTTCCTCCCAATGCAATGCATTCACTTATGAATAGATCTAGTTGCATTAAAGATTTTTCCTGGATCAAGACTAAATTAGCCTTTGTCAAAGAACCCTCATTGATCTTGGTTCTGTCCTCTGGAATCAGGTAAGTAAATCTAACCCCTCTTGCCCATAACAACCCTGGAAATAATTGCAGAGTATTATAAAGCTCCTGCAAAATCTTCCCCTATCCAGACTTTAACCAATCTTCATATAGCAAAAACTCTAGGATCTTAACTAGCCTGGTTTCCCTCCTCTGGGTACACTCTACATCATCAATATTTTTCCAATATATGATACTCAAAACTGAATAAAGTACTCCAGTTATAACTAGGTAAATGTGTAACAGGACTTTCCTCCTCTTAATTCCTAGAAGTTAGACCTCTCTTAATTCAGTCTCAGATCCTATTAACTTTCTGGACTCTCGTGTGGTCCACTAAAACCTCCATGTCTGCTTTCAGTTGAACTGCTTTCTAAATGCCCTCTTTATAGAACCTTAGATGTATTTTCACTCTCTCACCCATCAAGGTAGATCAGCCCATCATACAGTTGTAAAGTTGATGTGGATTCAACTCTTTTGGATAGCTATTGCATTGAAAGAAAAGAGTAGCCTAAAGATTCCAGTTCGTTCTCATTATTGTGATGACACTCCAAAACAAAGAAGTCTCAGAAGTCATAGGAACTTAATCTAGAGTCTCTCTAGCCATTAGTTCATAGCATGTGTTAAGAAGAGTTAGCAATTTCCTCATCAGTGCCTTTTCCTTTATCCCCTGTTCAAAGCAATGAGAACTTTCCATGACATCTTTTCTTATGTCTCTTTTCCACCTTTTACTTTTTCACCTGTCTTGTCTCTTTGCCTTTTGGGGGACCCAGAAGTTGTGAAATATCAGTGGGACTCAATACACCTTTTGAAAATGCCAGTGACTCAGAGTCTGATTAAAAGGCTTGGGGGGACCACCAGCATAAAGCCTAATGGGCCTTTAGAATTCAGGAGCCACCCCAGTCACGTCAGACGGTGACGGTTATTAACTAGACAACTGTTGCCTTCTGTACCAACAGCTGGAGCTTCTGGGAGGTCTTTTAACCATAGCCCCAAGAAAAGGGCACTGAGGTAATGCTGGATGGAGGTAGGTCACCAACGGATGGAAAACTGTGGTGGGATTCTCACTGGTGAGTGGAGAGAAGAGGTTACAGCCTTGATGCCAAATCCTCTGTGGCCAGATGCAGTGCCCAAGGCATGATTTCCACTGCGAGCTTAGCCGAGCTCACATTGGTACTATCTGTTTCTGGGAGGAAAAAACAAGACATGATACTGAACCCCTGAGCCAAGGGAGGTTTCCAAAATTTGTTCTGTGGATAATGTTTCCTGGAGTACAAATGAGAGATTTTCTTTTATCTAATTCCTATCTCAACTCACTGTTTGAAACTTAAGAATGATTGTTAAAGAATTAGAAGACAAAAAAAACACAACAATATGAAATTAGAGTTTAATGAACCAAAGTAGTCCTGTAGCCAAATGTCTTTGATATATAAAATTCAGGATAATTATTCAAAGAAGAGTTGGTCATTTGCAAAAGGAAAACATAATTGAGCAGATTAACCATTTCTTTGCTCTTCTGCGAGTTTCAGGAAGGCTTTTGATGACCAACAAGTAGGTGACTACATTGATAATCTAATGTAATTTGTAATTGGGATTTGTAATTGGGATTTTTGCAAGTGTGAGCACCATCATTCTTTACCTAGAACCAAGTTCTGAGTTACAGTGATAGTAAGTTGATCTGCATAGCAGTCAATGCCATGCCTTCTTCAGAAACAATGGAAGTAATGAATTAACCATTGTTCTTAGAGCAAGAGGTAGAAGAAGGACCTTCCTCCTGGATCCAAAATAATTCTCCTCACTGTTATAATAGGGGACTTTTATTCAAATCAACTCACCAAACATTAGAAAAGTCCTTAGTATGTGTAAGGATTTTGTACTATTCTAGGAACACAAAAACAAAAAATATCATCACCTCAAGGAGTGTGTGTTCTACTAGAGAATTGAGCATGTATGAAGATGAGGAAATATAAAATACAAAAGGTAGAGAGAGAGAGAGATGAGTGTGGGAGATGGCCCCTGAGTTGTGGGGATTCTAAGAGGCACAGGTGAGGAAGATGTATATTCCAGATATGGCATCTGTGCAAAGGAGATAAAATATGAGTGATATATGGGAATTCCAGTCATTCAACTAAAAGGGAGTATTATTAAAGAAGACTGGATAGGTAAATGGGAGTCATAGAAAATGCCAAGCTTCAGATTTGTATTTTACCTGAGAGGCAATAATGAGTCAATGATGATCTTTAGTTGAGATCTAAATCAATCAATGGAGGTAGACTTTGTGAGACAGTAATTACAGTATCTCAACGTTAGACATTATTTTATAGATATTATCTCATTTGATGCTTCACAATCCTAAGAGGCAATGTTATAGTTACCATTATCTCCATTTTATAAAATGAAGGACTTAAGGTTGAGAGAGATTAAGTAACTTGTCTCTTGTTAGACAGTCAATATGATGGTATTTGAAATCAGTCCTCCTGACTTTAAAGTCAGATGGCATAAAATAGAAAATCTTTATGTTCAAGTGTTGGTTTACTTTTTTGGGGTGGGTGGAATGTTAGCTTTAGTGGCATTAGCATGTGAAGTGCCTAGCAAAGCACGAAGTAGGGGTCTTCTGCTTACTCCAAATGCCAGACTTTCAAACTATATCTTGTTTTTAGGTTTTTGCAAGGTGAATGGGGTTAAGTGGCTTGCCCAAGGCACACAGCTAGGTTAATTATTAAGTTTCTGAGGCCGGATTTGAACTCAGGTACTCTTGACTCCAGGGCCAGTGCTCTATCCACTGTACCATTTAGCCGCCTCTCAACTTATATCTTGAAGAAGTTAGAGGGGATGGAACTGTTTCAAACAGACTGACGAATGGACAGAAGACCCACTGACTTGATACCAGCATTGTGCTCATTTTCATTAAGAGTTTCCTTCATGGACAACAAAATGTGGAAATTCATTCTCAAGAGCTGTACCTCCCATGTGGACACAAATCACTTAAAAAAATGTTCTTATAAACAGAGCTATAGCTCACATAACTCTCCTTTTCTTCCCCCTGCTCTTGCTCTTCCTACCATCCTCTTTTTTCTTTTCTTTGTTAAGATGATATTTCATATGATAGATATCTTCTCCCCTGTTCAGGCTATATTACTCTCTGGATTTGCATTAATTCTAGTTTGTTTTTACTGGATCCCAAATACCACACAGGATCCTCAAGTTGCCCCCAAATAAGTTTTTAATGCACTGGGACTTATGTTTTAAGGCATAGCAAATAGCTAGATTTTTTTGTATGCTGCTTATTTTTTATTGTAAAGAGAAATAGCAACACACAATAGAAGGGTTGTTAACCTGGGAGAGCAGCCAACTCCTGTTGTCAAAGTGAAGGATTTTAAGACAAGCCTGTCTTGCAACAGGAAAAACTGGTCCCAAGCAATCCAAATAACTGGCATTCAGAAGCATTCTTTTTCATTTTTCAGAAGTTTCATTGATGCCTTTTGTTTTTACATCAGTCATTTCCAGATATTCTGCACCCCACAAACACCTTGTGAGATTTTTTATAGCAATGTTATTCTTGTTAAGAAACAGTGATTGTATTAGGACACTGTACCTATAATCTACCAGTTTTCCAAATTAGTTTATTTTTATCTCTATTTGGGGGGGGTGTAATTGCTATGACTTACAATTCCAGAGACAAGATGGATCATTAATATTTCACAGCATTGGTTTTTGTTTTAGTATTGTTTTCATTGATATTATTGTAGTAATGTAAATTCTCTATTTTTCTTTGCATCAGTTCATTAAAGTCTTCCTGTGTTTCTCTGAATTCTTCAAATTCATCTTCCCAATTTTTCTCTAACAATTGATTTGTACTATTTTTATTATTTTTATAACAGTATGTTAATATGGATTTTGGGTGGTACATATAAAAACTTTCTGTTTTTAGACCTCTTTGGGGTTTATTTACTTCAGTGGAATCTCTAGATGAAAGCACATAAATAGTTTAGGAGGCCAGTAAAAACAAACTAGAATTAAGGCAAACCCAGAGAGTAATAACCTGAACAGGGAAAAATCAATGGATACTTCCATCAACAGGTGTAGCAAAATGTACATTTCTTCTCATATACCTCCAATATTCTTTCTATTTTTAGTAGCTTTGACAATATATTGGGTGAAACTTCAGAGATTTAATTTGCATTTCTCTTATTCATGATTTATGCAATATTAAGTTTTCTGATAGTTTGCATTAGCCTTCTTGTTAGAGGCAAATCACCTGCTTTCATCTATCCTCTTATATTAAAAAGGAAAACACAATGAACATATTGACAACATTTTCAAAAGCAAAAGGATGTTCATGAGGAAAAGAATACAGTATTTCTTCTTTCCCATGGAAGAATAATCTCAGTACCTAGGCAGCTATTTAGTGAGGGGCATGTGTTTTCCCCTCAGTCATCTAAAATATGTATGTTTCAGTTTATTTCAACCTAGGGAATTGAGTTTTCCCTCCTTACCAGAAGCCAGTTAATGCAGCCTTTCAAATAGGCATTTAAAAAAAAAAGATCTGTCCTGAAAACATTTTTACTAACTCAAGACTGGGATTCAACACTCTTTTGGAATCTTTATATCTCTCTTATATCATTTTTTCCCATTTTTATCTGTCTTGTTCTCTTTTTAGCTCTGTCTCTCACCTTTTCTCTTTCTCTAACTGACTCTTTTTCTATCTCCGCTTTCTGGTCTATCTCTGTCTCTGTCTCTGTCTTCTCTCTCTGTCTCTGTCTCTGTCTTTCTCTGTTGCTCTGTCACTCATTCTCTCTGTCTTTCTATCTCTGACTATGTGTCAGTCTCTCTCTTCCTCTGACTCAGTCTGACAATGTTTTAATAATGGGATGATTTTCCTTGCTCTATCTTAGCCGAGTCCAGGACAGGAACTCCAGTCCAGGTTCTAGTTATCTGATGACTACAGTGCACTTGGACACTTGAATTTCTGCCTCATCTTTCTTTTATTTTTCCAATCAGAGATCCACAACGCATTAATTTGAATGTTCCTCTATTTCTTTAGTACATCACAGTCGGCAAAGAATTGGAAAGTGAGGAAACTTCCTTCAATTGAGGAATGGCTGAACAAACTATGGTATGACTATAAAAGAACACTATTATAAGAAATGATAAGGAGGCAGATTTCAAAAAAAAAACCCAGCAATACTGTACATTGATCAGTGGAGAATAATTTAGCTCTTCTCAGCAACACAATGATCAAAGACAATTACAAAGGGTTCATGATGGAAGATGCTACACACATCCAGAGAAAGAACTGATGGCGTCTGAATGCAGATTGAAGTATGCTATTTTCTCTTTATTTGTGTGACTGTTTTTCCTTATGTTCTGATTCTTTCCTCACAACATGTCTAATATGGAAATATGTTTTACATGATTGCATATGTATAACCCCCACAAATTGTTTAGTTTTTTAGTAAGGGGGAAAGGGAAGAAGAAAGGGGGAAAATTTAGAACTCAAAATTTTTTTTAAATGAATGATAAAAAATTGTCTTTACATGTAATTGGAAAAAATAAAATATTGTTTTTAAATAAAGAACACCACAGGAGATGCAAATCCTTTTTGTATCTAACTCAAACTACTAATTCACGGAGTTCAAAGGCTTTCACTAATTGTTTCTGACTTAAACCTCCTTCTTCCTGGAAACAACATTCTCAACTATCCCATTCACAGATTGTTCTTATATCCCATGTTTCCCTTCTCTCCTTCAAAACTCCATGTGACAATCTTTCTTCCAAAAAAAATACAGCACTTACTGTTTCTTATTGGATACTTAACTATATCCTGCCTTTTCATCAAGTTATATCATGTCTTTCTAGGTTAAACTATAGATTCTTGGAGGTTAGGGACCATGT
This sequence comes from Macrotis lagotis, assembly GCF_037893015.1. Classification (NCBI taxonomy): domain Eukaryota; kingdom Metazoa; phylum Chordata; class Mammalia; order Peramelemorphia; family Peramelidae; genus Macrotis; species Macrotis lagotis. Next base: position 124,973,728 of record NC_133660.1, read on the forward strand.
CAATCTATTTCAACAACATTTATTAACCACATATAAGACTTTTCAAATAAGTAGATTTTTGTTTTGTTTATAATTTCTATAGTCTCTTTGACTTCTTCCTTGTCTAATGTTCTAATTTTGGATATTTTTTCTATTGTGCTTACTTTTTATTTTTGAATACATATTCATGTTATTAATCTTTTCTATTTTGCTAATATATATTTTTACAGATATAATTTTGTCCTTCTTATTGCTTTGTTGCATCCCAAAATTTTGGTATATTATCTTGTCATTGTCATCATCTTTCATATAATTATTAATTGTTTCTATGAATTTTTCTTTGAATCACTCTTTGTTTAGGTTTTTATTATTAATTTCCATTTAGGTTCATATCTTTTTTGTGCTCTGTAAAATTATTCCTTTTCTTATTGTGTCATAACTAAAAATGTGAGGTATAGATATCCATTTATCTACCTATCTATCATCTCTTTCTAACATATCCATACTCCTTTAAGAAATAACATTGAATTGCCTATTTTAGTAGAATGGAAGCTCCATAAGAGCAGGAATTTTTTAAAATTTGGCTTTATAGTCCCAGCACACAGCCCAATGCTAGAATACATAGCAAATACTCAATACTTTCTGAATTAATGAAGGTGTTATACTAGATGGCTTCTGAGGTCTCTTCTTGCTATGATGTTGTGAATCCTAAGAACTCTTTTCAGGCTAGTAAACACCTTGAATCTCAGCAACTCCTTTCTAGCTCCCTTATTACTTTACTATTGATAATGGATTTAAAAATAGTCAGATTCTGAACTAGAACTATGATCTCATTTATGTGAATGTTCTTTCCAGCTATTCAGGTCCCATCCTATCCACGTCTACCCATGCAGAGTGACTCTTGTCTCTATTATCCCCTAAGTTTCCCAGTAAGGTTCAGGCATCAACATGCTGGGGCCATATATGCTTTCTCTGGACATTATAATAATGTGTTTTGATTTCAGGGGCAGTCTGTGGGTTATCCCTTTCTCTCACTCTGTGATCAATCCATCTTTTCTTTCAGTTATACTTTTTTTGATAATATCATTTGTTTCAATTCTTTTTTTAATTGCATTTTATTTGTTATGGGTAATAATCAGTTCACATGTGTCTTAACAAATATTCATTTCAAATAATAACACACATTTATTTAATAATTTATGGTTTACAAACCACTTTTCTCACAACAATCCATTTTTATGTACCTATGTCTTTTTATTGTTTGTTCTATCACTCAAGCTCCTAGAGGAATGGAGCTTTTACTTTTGCTTCCTTTGTAATTTTCTAGGAAGTAGTGACTGTTACCAGGTTTTCTGTAGAGTGCATGCTCAATACATTTTGACTAAAATATTTCTGAGTTCCCTATAGTTCACCTAGGGGCCCCTAAGGTTTGAATAAATTGGATCAGAGAAGGATAGCTTGACCTTAGAAGAAATGTTTTGCAATTAAGGAAGCACTTGATAAGTGAGAGAGAAGGAGAAACTTCAAGCAAAAATGGAGGGAAGAAGAGGAATCCAAAATTTAGGAACCCCCAAAAAAGTCTGAGGACAGTTTGACTTTACCCTCTTTTTTCTTTCTTCCAATACTCATGGCTTAAAAGCATTGCCAAAATAAAACCAAAATTGAAATTAGAGATCTTTGGCAGTTATTTATGATTATAGGATCCTAGGTTTTGATCTAGGAGTCATCCAGAGCTTATTCAGTCCTACTTCTGTTAAGAATCAGAGAGGTGAAGTCACTTGAGTAGAAAACTATGGAGCTGGGGTGATAATGGTGGTTTAGACAATGACAAGAGTTAGATACTGGGCTTAATGAAAATCTGATCATGGATCCCAGTAACTAACTTCAGTCATAAACTAAGACCCAAACTGAGTGGTCTGAAGAGCAGGCATTTTTCAGGCATAATTCATCAAAATAAAGCCTTAGAAATGAAAGCGTTGGGCATCAGAACAATGATACTGAATTCATTCAAATGGTCTGTTTATTAAATTAACTTTCAGACAAGAGGGCAAAAGTAGAAAGAAAATAGCCTTCCTTACAAAAGATTTAATTCAATTAAATAAGTCTTGATTAATTGTCTACAATGTGCATGGCATCATGTTAGTTACTGAAAAAAGTCATGCAACCTGTGATTCATCACCCCAAATATTGGGCTTAAACAGACTAGGGGAAATCTTCAAGGATTCACCCTTCAAAAAATATCATAACTGTCTTTTTTTCCTTACTTTGCTCCCACCCAGAGTTGTCTTGAGAAATCTCGGAATTTATTTCATGTCTAGTTCTTCACAAATATGAGGAAAAAAGTTCCAATACAAACTTTTAACTTGGTGATGCTATCCCATGATTTGGATTGCCCATTTTCTAGGTCATAGACTTTTAGGATTATGATGGAGATGATTTTCCTCAAGCAAAAATATAATCTGAATCCTTAACCTCTGTTGTCAAGTAGTTTCATAGGTATCTCTTCCTATAATCTATTGGTCTGTGTTCAGAACAGGCTAATTTTAATATTCCAGAAAATCTGATCCACCTCTTGCAGTGTTCCTCCCAAAAAGAGGCATTTGTGTGGCATTACTACAGGAGGTAAATTATTTTTGTATTTGTTATTGATGTTGCAGTAGATAGAGTGTTGGACCTGGAGGCAGGAAGATCTGAGTTTTAATCCAGTCTCAGCTACTTAACTGTGTGACCCTGGGTAAGTCATTTAAACTCTTTTTTGCCTCAATTTCTTTAACTGCAAAATGGGGATAATAGTAGCATCTACCTCTCAGAGATGTTGTGTGGAGCAAATGAAATATTAATTGTAAAGAATTTAATACTGTGCTATATATATAGATAGATGGATATATATATATATATATATATATATATATAAAATTGGCAATATAGAAATGTTTATCCCTTCCCTTCCTTTACATAATTAACATTGCTGCTCACTTTTATTAATTCAGGGATGAGGATTTTCCCAATGGGACCTATCATACTCCAGTCAATATATTCTTTTTTAAAATTTTATTTATTTCCAATTACGTGCAAAGATAGTTTTCAACATTCATCCATTTGCAAGTTTATGAATTCCACATTTTTCTACCATCCTCCCTTCCCTCCCCCGTCTCCATGGCAGTGAACAATCTGGTATAAGTTGTATATGTACAATTCTGTTAATATATTTTTGGACCCTGCTCCTACATCACTATTTTTTGAAGAAACAACTACATGGTCCATTTATGTTTAACCCATTGGGCCTCTCCAGTCTTTTTGATGATTTCATGCCTAGACAATTTTTTTAAGTTTATTCCTACTTTTTAAAAAATCATCATAGTATCATGCATATGCTAGTTTTGAAGTCAGATAAACCAGAGTTCAAATCTTGTTTCTGACACTCAGTTGTATGACTCTGAGTAAATTAACTTTTCAATTTCCTCAAGTTACTTTCTAAAATGAGATATTACAGGCGAGGTGCTAATCTATTATAGCGGGGGGCATTTCTATACCAAGATTTACCAACCCGATGATGACTGAACCAAAACAGACAAGGAAACAAAAAGACAAACAAAACCCCATAAAAATATATTAGAATACTTCATACTCATCCACCTGAATTTCAGTCCATTTTTGATACACTATTTTCTTTAATTTAGTAAAACCACCATAGAGTCTATTATTTTCCCTGAGTACCCCTAATGACACAGTCAGGAGAGAAGCTGAATTCTAATATAGTGTTAGTTCTTACACTAATTAATTCTGTGATGGTGAACAAGCAGCTGTATTTCTCTAAGTCTCAGTTATCTCACTTGGAGTATGAAGGGTTTGGATGTGATGAATTCTTAATCTTGAACCTTAAAATTATTTTTTAAATATATATTTCAATATAAAAGATTTTCTTCCTAGTTCCACTTAGACTTAGCAGACTGCCAATGGGTTCTATAACATTAAAAGGTAAAAAAAAACTCCTGGACTAAGTGACATAAGATCTTTTTTAACTCTAACATTCTATGAAGTCATAATTTAATATCCCCTCTAATTTAGTTTTTCAGTAAGTTCATAGTCAGACATAAGACAGAAACCTTCTGATAAGCCTGAAATTACTTCTATCTTTTCAAATACATATGTGTATCTCTAATTTATCCCTGACCTATGATTTTTCTAAACACACACATACAGACACACAGACACAGACACACACACAGACACACACACAGACACACACACACACACACACACACACACACACAGAGTAATATCTTAATTAACTCAAATTTTTATTTCAGGAACAAGACTCTTACAAGAAGTCATAACTCTAGTTGGATTCAACTGGGACTCATGGGATCTGTAGATACCTCCATCAATCTATGGGCCCTCTAGACTGCAATAAGCCTTGGTTCTCTCTTCCTCTTCTGAAATCATTTAAAAGGACTCCATTAGTTAAATAGGCGTGGCAGAGATTTCCTTCCTGCAGATTCAAGGAAACAGGCATTTATTTAGTGCCTAGGATGTCCATGGTGCCATAGTCTAGCTGGTGCTCTTGCAATGGCCATGCTGTGTGGAGGCCATGCAGTTTCAAACTGTCAAATAAATGATTAGAAGCCTTGGGGCCAAAACGATCTCAACCTATTCTCAAACTTTAGCACTGAGGTACCTTGGTGATATGGGAAAGAGCTACCTCTAAAAGGCCAAAGTCTTCCATTGTATTCAAGTCAATACTAGTCATCCTGTTCCTATTATACCAGACCACTGGGTTCAGATGGTTCTGGAAGAGATGGTGAGAATGGTGTCTTTGCACAACACCCCCCCCCCATTTTAATCCAAATTATGTACATGTCATGTTATCACTTCTAAGATACTATGGTCTTCTTTGAGATTGAAGGACAACTTCATTAGAAACTTGGGGTCAATTTTATGAACTTCTTCCTACTTGGTTCTCTCTCTGTCCTACAGCTAGAAAATCTACCTCTTGTTCTTTGAATGCTTCTGATTCCGAACTACTCAATATCTTTATCTATGCAAAATCCTTGCCCTCTACTTTCACTCTCTATATTCTGATTCTAATGAAGGATCACCTTACTTGTTTGTTTCCTTTCCTTCTATTCCATTGTGCCCTCAGGATTGTCATTATTATTTTGAATTTTTAAAAATCATATTCATATTGATTCCTTTTGTTTTTATATTATATTCATTTCTGAATATATTTTTGCCCTCTCTCCTCCTGAGCTTGATGACAAGGAATTTTTTAAAAGAAAGATTGATTAATTAAAGATTGATTTAAAAGTTCAGCAAGATTGATTAATATATGAACAATATCTGAGAGTATATATTCCTTACTTTCACAATGAAAGGAGGCAGGTTCATTTTCTCAATTCTTAGTTTTTCTCCAAGGCCAAAGTTTAGTAATTATGATCAGATATTCTTTTTTTTTTTTGCAAGGCAAATGGGGTTAAGTGACTTGCCCAAGGCCACAGAGCTAGGTCATTATTAAGTGTCTGAGGCTGGATTTGAACTCAGGTACTCCTGATTCCAGTGTTGGTGCTCTATTCACTGCTCCACCTGGCTGCCACTTAGTCCCACCTCCCCTTTAATTTTAACAAAATTGCCTTCCTTCTAGTCTCTTATTTTCACATGCTTTACATCTTCTGGGGCTCATATTGAAAGTTTTCTTCTGAAGACACCATGCCCTTCGCTATTCTTTCAATTACCAGCAATTTTTCCTCTCATGCCTCATGATACACAAAGGGACCATTGACATACTCCTTGCTCTTCACTGCCACTTCTAGACACTCCATCAGAAATCATGAATTATGAACCTTTCTCTTTCTTTGCAGTTCTTATCATTTGACTTTATTCTCCATCTAGGTCCATAATATTGTCATCTATTGACCTGTAGGTTAGTCTTTTCTCATTGAATTTTATCTAATCTCTATTCTCACTCTCAGCAACTCTAACAAGCATATATATGAACCTTTGAAGACCTTTGTCTTCCAGTTCATCCTTTTATCCCACCCCCATGACCCCTTTCTCCACTCTTCCTCAACTCCTCACCAGAATGACCACATTTTAGACTCAGCCTCACTCCCAAGTTGTTCCACTTCCAAGATGCTGAACTATAACATTTCTTTTTGATCATAGTTTCTCGCCCTTCTACCTTTCTTACTGTTCTACTAGACCTGTCCTTTGCAATTTTTTACTTCCAGATCTCTTCCCTATTCCTAATCCAACATCTCTCTTCTGTTCTTAGTGTCCTCCATTCATAATCTTGGTCCTATAATAGTTAAATTATCCAAAAAGATGCCCTCCATCATTAAACACCTTTTCCCTTTATCCTTCACACTGTACACTCCCAGCTAATCCCTAATTATTCACTATAGCTTCTCTCTTTTATAAACTTCTTCTTTCCCATAACCCATTAATTCTATTGATGGTACATCATCATAGACCCTGACTTCTAAATATTAAAGTCATTTTGGATTCTCCACTTTTCTTCACCCCATATGTCTCATCAGTTGTTAATACAGGAAAACTTCTAGTTCAACATAAAACTGCTAATCAGGGGATGGGATGATGATAATGGACAATGAAGCAAAAACAGGGCTTTTCAATTCTTATTTTATTTCTGTTTTCTCTTCCTAGGAACATGATTTTTGAACTGAAGAGGAAACATCAAAAATAGTAGATAGGGAATTGATATCCAACAGAAGTAGGGAGATGATAAGAAAGTGTTGAGTTGCACTCAAATGAACTCAAGCCAGTTGATCAAGGGGAGATCTTGGAATACTGAAAGAACAGACAGATATGATTGCTGAGTTCCTGCCAATAACTTTTGAAAGACTATGAATGGTTGGAGAGAAAGTATATTGGATTTCAAAAAAAAGAAAAAAGAGAGAATAGAAATTCACTTGCTTGAACATGGAAATGAGGACTATTCCTTGAAGGAGATGAAAACAATAGTAAAACTCTCAGCTTCTCCTGCAAAGCATTTGACACAAGGTAGAACTATTGGAGTTGATTGAAGATATAGTACCTTATCAAGTGCCATAGTCTTAACTAATTTTGAAGCATTTGACTGACATGGTCTCACCATGAGTGAGCAATGACACTCTCCTTATGTAGCAGTAACAGAGACCAGCAATCAACTTTGAGCAGATAACCAAATATTCAACACAGCTACTGGCTAGTGGCAGCAATGACAACCAGTTACAGCAGTGAGACAGGGCTTTGGTAGGTGTCAATTAAGCATCTGGGTGACATCAGCAATTCTATGGAAAAAATAGTAGACATAGGTTGATAGCCATGGCTGAGAGCAGAGCTTTACTAGATTACAGGTATGGAATGGCAAAAACAAGAGAACTTCTGGATCATGCTAAGGAGCTGCATGAAGTGGAGCTAGATGGCAACATGGAACAACTGGTTGCCAGGAGACAGAACTGTGAGAACTCAGGCAGGAGAGTTTTTCCCAGCCACAATACAAAGCAGATGGCACTAAATCTGGAACCCTTCCCTATCTTGGAACATGATTTTTCCGGAGATTTGTTCCCTTGCTGTTGGCATGTGAGTCTGTAGGAGGTTGTACTCATTTGTCTATAGGTGCCTGAGAATTATTCTATTGCAAGACTTTTCCAATAATTTACTCAGCTATTATGGTCCAATTAAATGCTTTCTTACATGAGTCATGACTTCTGACCACTTTATTGGTAAAGTAGGTACAGGAGGGGGCTTGAGCCAAATATCTCCCAAACATTGAATCAATGTTATAAGAAATTCTCGGACTGAGTGAGATATCTATTTTAGTTATAAAATCAAAGAAGACATAGTCTTTTGTGAATAAAATAAACTCAAGGTTTCAATTTCTATCAAGTGCTTGAGAAATTATATTTTTTCTTTTAACTTGAAATATTCTCTGAATCCACTTTTACAACCATTTTTTTTCTTCACTTCCCATATACATTATTTTTGTCCCTCCTGTTCTAATAGTTTCACACTTCTCATGGTTTCCCCTTGCTCTGTACTTAAACAAAAAATGTATCTTGTTTATCTAACAAATGAAACTGTGCTTATCAGTGTCTTACACATTACCAATGTTAAAATAGTTCTGGAATGAGCAGGCCATTTGCATCAAGAGAAGTGGATGGCTTTGTGATTTGCCTTGTTGGCTGACATTTGTAGTTTCTTCACAAAGCAGAGGATTCAGGAACAGCTTATCCATCAATAGCTTCAATGTCATTTTGTGGTTGCTTTATACAAACATATCTCTATCTCTCCCCACCCAGTGACCACAAAAGATAACTTACTTGCATTGTTGGCTCTTTTCCTTTTGGCTTTAGGAATTTTCTTTCCAGTCCCAATTTCTATTAAGGGCTGAACTGACTAAAGCACACACACACACACACACACACACAATGGTACAATACGTTCATAGAATCACCAAATTTTAGAGTTAAGAGGGTCCTCTGAGGCCATCTGGTCCAATCCATAACTCAAAGAAAATCTATAGAACATTAGTGAGGGAGAACTCACTACCTCCCAAGGCATCCCATTCCCTTTTTGGACAGCTCTCCTTGTTTTTCATATAGCAATCCTGAGGTTGCTACTTCCATAAAGCATTTTTAATTTCACCCATGAGGATTACCAGAACGAGTCTAATGTATCTTCCACAAGATTTCTCCTATTTGTTTGATGATCAAGATCAAATCTCAGGAAAGTGAATTTTTTTTTAATCAGGAAGGTTAATGAAGTTGTTGTTTTGAAATCATACCTATACACATATTCACTGCTGCATTACAGACAGATGGGCAAATGCTAGCAATAGCATTATTAAGCATCTCTTGAAGTCTTACTGCATGCATTGTTGCTTGGTAAGAGAAACAGAAAGAGGTATAAGTCAGTAAGTCAGGTTTCTCCAAGGAGTTCATAGCATTTTTTAGATGTGGGGTAGGTATCAGTGCATATAGATCAAATGATTGCACATACCACAAAAGAGGCAGCATGATGTGGTGGATAGAGAGCTGGAATTGGAGAAAGGATGATTTAGGTTCAAAGTCCTCCTCCAATATATACAAATTTGGCCCTGGGCAAGTCACAAACTCTCAGGACCCTAGAGAACTTTCCAAAATTATAAATGTTTAGAAAATGTCAACCTCCATTGGGAGAGGTCATTTTCTCACCTGAACATACTCTATCTTAATGAAATTACAGAGGCTTTCAAATGAACTGGGAAGTCCCTGTGAGTTGCAGTAGTCAGGGAGGTGAGATTTGTGGGTTGGTTATTAAAGCAAGAGTAGTATTCCAAGAATCCAAATAATGATTGGTGGGAAGCATACACATGATTAATCTGCAAATCAGTTTGGCTAATTTGGAGGGTTCCTTTTCTTGTCCCCCTTAATATTCCCAAACAAGTCTGTTTTTGACTACCTCATTTCATCTCTCCTTCTCTCCTTCCTCTCAGACTCCCCAACCTACATTCCAATTCCAACCACAGGCTCTGTTTTGCCCCTCTGGCCTCAGGCTACTGTTTGTTTTAAACACCACCAAGCAAACCCTTCTCCTCCTTGGGAATACCCAGCCCCATTGCTTTTGCTTGTTTGCAAGAGTCAGGGATGTGTGTTGGCCATGATGTAAGTAGAACCTTCATGTCTCCCGAGGGTCACATTTTGTAGAATAAGACTGTTGATGAAATTCAGTATGTTATGTAATGAATTATGATCTTAAAATGAGCCTCAATATGCCTTTAATCAATAAACATTTATGCTGGGCATTGTGCTAAGCACTAAATATTGTTTCACAATAGCTAATGTAAGAGGCAAGGTTCAGAGACTAGCTATCAGTTGATATGCAATTGTCTAAGACAGGTGTTGGTTTTAAAAAAGCATCAGTTATTAAAATATGAAGGATAAGCTCATAAGAAAGGCTAATTTAGGGGAAAGGGAAGAAGAGTGCAGAAATCTTCAATATAGAGTGAAAGTGAGGGTGAAGGTGAGAGAGACATACACACAGACAGAGATAGAGGTAGAGAGACAGAAATGAAGAGACAGATGGAAGTAAGAGAGAGCCAGAGAACGAGAGCAAGAGTGAGAGCGAGAGCGAGAGAGAGAGAGAGAGAGAGAGAGCGACAGACAGACAGAGAGACAGAGAGAGAGAGAGAGATGAACTGACAGAGAGAATACATATTCCCTCTCTCCCCAATGTGTCACCCAGAGCATCAGGGAGAGGCTGGGAAGAGGAGAACTTTGACTTTGGTTCAACTGGCCCTTTCAACGCCTTGGTGGGGCCTTTACAACATCACGTTCCCCTATTTCTCATTCGGACAGCTTTGGTTTTAAAACTCAAAATCCCCTCCTCGGTCCAAGAGGAGATGCTTCCAAGTCATGCCAGCCCCACCCTGAGAGCACTGTGGGTGAGTCAGGCTTTCTTTCCCCCTGTCTCAGGGAGCCTCCTGTGAATCCAGAGAAAATCCCTCAGGAAGTCACGCCTAGCCATAAAGGTCCACTTAGCCAATGTGAATCTATCACAGAAGAGGAAAAACACTATCTTGCCCCTGATGAATAAGGACTCTGTTCTGTTTCTGAGGTGGTGCTGAAGTGACCAGGAAAGCCCTGTCTTCAATGGTGAAATGAACCACCTTCTGAAGAGCTTTCTGGCTAACCAGGAAGATAGCATTTCTCTATAGGAGACATATGTTCCAGCTGCTTCATTTTCTTGACTGAGGTAATCCCTAATATCTCCTTTCAGCATGAAGGAATGGAAACCTCTTTAATGGTTCTGACATTATGTATATTCAACATGATGCTCTGCCTTGTCTCTTGCCATTTAATTTTCTTGCCAACTGGAGATGTGTATATAGTAATACCCTGGCTATTTGGGGGGTCCAGCAAACTCAACTGTTTTTGTGGAAATAATGATGATGAGGATTTTTTAAAAAAAAGCCTCAAGTGGCTAAAATAGCTTTCATAAAGCCCATGCACTTCATTCTTTAGAAGTTCTTAGATTCTCCCTCAAAGTCTAATTGCTTTATTCACATTTCTTACAAACTTAAATGTAAAACATACTTTAAAATCAGCTCAAAGCAAATTAGGCTCAACAAATCAGAAGGAAGGAAGGTAAAAGAATGCTAGAGGTAAGCATACTAATAGTAATGAGAATAATAGTGATGAAATTAATGAGAATAATAGTGATGATATTAGACACATTAGAAGAAAATTAAAAATCGAATATAACTAGGAAGTGGAGCAATTTAGAAATGTTTAGTTTATGGGGAACTAGTCCTTTACATTAATTGATCCATAACAAAATTTATATTTCCAAAGATGACACAAAATTTGATGCACTCTATCTGAGAACACAGAGAAGAATTCTGTAAATTTTGCTGAATGAGAGATTGAAACTAAGCTCATTACCACCCCCTTCCCTCACCATGACCACCTAAAAATATTCAAAAAGGAACCAGTGATAATAAGAAATGTGACAACATAAAGGGAAAGGAAATAACACCCCACAAAGTAATAGCTGCAGAGAAAAAAATGACCACAGAAGAGCAAATTAGAAAGTACCAACTCTTATTGGTAACCTCTGCTTCCCTGTTCCCTTTTCTCACTTTGAGTCACATGTTCTGAGTTCTACATGGCTGCAGCAGCATCTTTTGTTGTGTCTCAGTGTCTACCCTAGGCAGAGATTTGGCCAGACTGCCCCACCCTTCAGTGGATGGAAGCTTGTGAATTTGCCCAGCCCTAGTGGTCTGGATAAAAGAAAGCTGTCAACTTGGATGCAGGAGGAGGAACAGAAGGGAAAAGGTTTAGTTCCAGAAAGATGGTGGAGTCAGGGGTTGTGCCAGCTCTCCATCATCTCAAAAATAGCAAGAAATAAACCAAATAGAGTAATGGATTCAAAAAACACACAGCAAAGAAAGGATAGGAAAGAACAGGAAAGGCAAAATTAACTTGAAATTTCATATAGATGAACAAAAGATCAAAACTTTTAAGATAGACAATGAAAAACATGGTATTCTAGCATTATCAAATTTTAAAATACAATATCAAAATAATTTGCTACTGATTAATAAAAAATAAAAGTAGATCTGTGGAAGAGAATAAGCAAAATCTAAAAGCAAATGAAAATAAAGGTTGAAGAAATGTCTTCTTTATCAGTAACAGTTGCTGGAAAGACTTGTTTGGCAGACTGTAGTTATAGAGAAACATCTTACACTATATAGCACAAAAAGTGCTAAATGTATACTATCAGAATATAAAGGATGGCATTCACTTAATGGAAAATAACTAGCCACTTAAAGAAAATTTAAAAACAAACAAGAAAACAAAACTGTGGATCATTGCCCCCAATGGGAAAAACTCATTTTTGGGATAACATTCTTTTACCAAATGAAGCAAAAGAAATAAAAGCATTTTTAAGCTCACATATGTATGTATACATATCTATGTGTGTATATATATATATATATATATATAGTATAATATTTTATTTATATATCAGTTTATCATCATACACATAATATATATATATATATATATGTACATATATGTATAGACTCTAAGTAATAAACCAGAGGGGTTTATAATGAAAGAATTGTCATGTTCTACCACAGTTTATAAAACAATTACCAGTGAGACATTTAAGATATTTTTCTTTAGTAATATGCATATAGAAAAGATCTAAGGTTTCATTTGAAGTCATTAAAAATTAAATGATTATTTAATGACTTAAATATGTTATTTCTGAAATGGTAAACAGTATTATAGATTTTTTTTCTAATTTATGGAAGGTTTAAATTGTATCATTTATCAAAAAAGAAAACTGTTGAAGAAATAAAGTTAAATTAGAAAATAGAGATCAAGAGATATCAAAATAATAGCCACAGCTAGCAGAGATAAAACAAAATAGTTCATTTTATGTGTAAAAATTAAAATGCCTTTGGGTGAATAAAATTAATGTAACTACAATGAAATGAAAGCTATCATTTGTGGTCAGTGTAGCTAATAAAAAATCTGGTATTGAAAATTTTTAGGGGATTCACAAACACAAAAAGCTAGTTATTCTCCAACTGGTAATTATTGAATTAATATGAATAAATGCTTTTCAAAGGAAAAAAGTACAAATAGGAATTATAAGGTATATTCAAATAAAGATAACTCTGAGGAATTACTTCAGACCAGTTAGCTTGACAAGGATACTAAGTGATAGCAATAATTATTTTTGAAGTGACTGTGGGAATACATGCACATTTTTGCATGATGGGTGAGCCTTGAATTAGAATTACATGGAAAAAAGCTATCAAATTCTTCATTCCATTTGGTTCAATGGTTATACACTTTAGCATATATCCTAAGAAGTGGAATGACAGAAAATAAAGTTTCACACTTACCCAAATATTTCTAGCAGAACTTTTTAATAATAACAAAACAATTGGAGAAAAAGTAGCTGCTCTTTAATTTAGGAGAGGCTGAACAATTTGTGGTAAATGAAAGCAATAAAATGCTAGTGCCATAGGACATTACAAATCTGATAACTTCAAAAAAACCAAAGAAAAGTTTGCATGAGTTTATGCAGAAAATGATATATACCATAATTATAACATCAAAATAAAAAAACCAATTAAAAACGCAAGACAAACAGAATTGTGATCAATAATATAGGTGAAATAAACAAGGCTAATTATAGGTCAGTTCCTCTCTGGAGAGAAGTGGTAGAGTGTGGAGATGAATCTTAAATATTCTGTCCACTTCAGTAACTATTTAACAATATTCTGATTGATGTTTTGGTAAGTCAAAGGACTTCAGATATAAAGGATGACTTTGATTCAAAAAACCCCAGAATGAATCAATAAAACTTTTTATAAAGAAGTCATGGGGGCAGGGGAGCAGCTAGTTGGAGCAGTGGATAGAGCACCAGTCCTGGAATCAGGAAGACTTGAGTTCAAACTCGGCCTCAGACACTTAATAATTGCCTAGCTGTGTGACCTCGGGCAAGTCACTTAACCCCATTACCTTAAATAAATGAATTTTTAAAAAAAAGTTTAAAGAAGGCATAGAACCATTTACTAGTTATATGAATCTTTGGGACCAGATCTCCAGAAAATAAAAAGCTTAATCCAGATGACCTTTAAGGTTTAAAGTTTCTAAATCTATGGATATTATCTGAAATAGCTTTAAATTTATTATCCTATGACATTTGGAAATTTATAATGCTAGTTAGACATAATTGCATCAAAATGATTAAAGAAAACTTTTGGTCCTCAGATGGACAAATGTTAGCTGTCTGAAAAAATTCACTCATAGAATATCTGAATCATTCACCTTTGAAATTGAGTAAATGATATATTATTGAGTTTCTATTTCTTTTAAAAATAATCTGTATTAGTAAGCGAACTGCATAAGAAAATTTTGCAAGACTAGGGTTCCATGTAACAAGTAGAGAAGTAACAATTTGATCAAATAATACATTTTGCAATCCCTAATTGATCGCAAAATGTTAACATTTAAATACTATTTATTATGTTCATGGGAACAAAAAGAGGCACTCAATTAAAGTGCCCAACCTGTGCCCATGAGGATTGTTCTTTGACTGCTAACTGAAGTCACTGTTTGCAGAACTTGTTGGCAAACTATTTCTTGACATTGTGGATTAAGTGCTTATCCCTGATATGCTTTGTGTTTCACTTAATGAATAATGCACTGGGGCTGCAAATTGAGGAATGAAGTAGTCCCTGATCCCAAAGATTTCATTCTAGTTAGAGAAGATAACACATTTATAGGAAGGCAAAGCTACAGGACAGATGGAAAGAATTGGTGGTCTTAAGAGTTCAGCTTCAGGGAGGAGGGAAAGGTCTAAGAGTCATTAAAATTCATTAATAGGTCAGATGGCAATGTCAGGGAGTATAGTGTCAGGGCAGATGGTAAGATTTGGCAATCTTCCATCTAACTGGAAGGATTATTGTTTGGTATTCCCTATTTATACAAGCAATGTGAAGAACTGTTTCTGTCCAGAAAGTAGAAAAGAGAAATAATGAACTGGAACAATTCAACCCACCACCATTAGAAAGGGAGAAATAGGTCTAAGGGTTGGAGTGCGGTAGGGATTATGAATTCACTCTCATAAAGTAGAACTAGAGATTGAGTGTTTAGTCAAGAGAGGGGAAATAAAAGGGGGAATTGGCAGGAAGATTGAGCGGGAAACAGGTAAAGGACTTTCCATGTTGCCTTCTCCTGAGGGCTTAATTACAGCTTCTTTTTCTTAATAGTAACAAAAAAAGTGATTTAGTATCCATGCTAAATTTTATTAATGAACATTGAATGAAATATATTACTATATTAATCTTTTAATTTTTAACAGTAAGCCTGTGATTTCTAGTTATTTTCCTTTTACTCATTTGTCTTATATATATGTTTATTCATGCTTTTTCAATTCTTTTGGTTTATCAAAAATTGTATGTTAGTATGTCATCTGTTGTTAGTGTGCATGAGTAAAGGGTTAGAAGGAATACTGAATCAGAGAAAGATAATTTGGATCACATTTTTTTTTGCATTTTCAATAACCACTAATCTATTCTACTGCAAAAGTCCACTTTTTTTTTGGTTTTTGGCAAGGCAATAGGGTTAAGTAACCTGGCCAAGGTCACACAGCTAGGTAATTATTAAGTGTATCAGGTCACATTTGAACTCAGGTCTTCTGGACTCCAGGGCCAGTACTCCATCCACTGTGCCACCTAGCTGCCACAAGTCCATTTTTTAAAGTTACAAAAACAAGTCAGTAGTTACTCAGTGATTCTGTAGGGCTATAACGTATAAAATATCACAAGGTGAGAAGAATCAATATTCCAGGTGATTCCAAGATCATTATATATATATATATATATACATATATATATATATATATGTATATATATATATATATATATGTAGAGAGAGAGAGAGAGGTTATGACTGAGCTACAACTTATTGCCAACAATGACTTGCATGTAAGAAATAATATAAAAGACAATTAGGATATAGATGATCAGAAAAAAAGATGTGGTCTATCCTCTTAGGGAAATTGAAGGATAACAGAGGAAAAAACCTGATTGCTTGTATAGTGTTCTTGCAATACTGAAAGATCAGAGGAAGGACTCCAGCACTGGCTAGATCCTCACTGAATGTGTCAAGGAAATTGACAAATTCATTTGAATATGGATAAAATATGAACAATCATTTTCATTCATATTAATATGGATGAGAGTTTTGCAAAATGAGAAAGTATGGATGGATTTTTAATTGTAACAATGAAGAGAAGATACCAGTATATGAACTGACAAATCCCTTGAGGTTTTGAGGAAAGATGAGAAAGTAGATATAGAAAGGTGCTGTAATCAAACTGCTGGAAAATAATGAAGTCTGAACCCAAGCCATTTACTTTTTTTTAACTTTACTCTTTACACTTTCTACCATAAAAACTTTCCATAGTTATAAAAAAAGAGTGTGGTCAATTTCTGATTAACCAAAAGGTCTGATCAGCCACAGACAGAGATACACTGTAATTTGATGTCATTTTGGTCTTCTTTGATAATGAAGGACAAGAAATAATCAACCAACCATTATATACATAGTGACAACTAGCTATCTATATAACTGTAGATGCCCATCTATAGAAACAGATAGATAGATACAGGTATAGATAACTCAAAGGGCTTTCCATACAATTTTATGTCATAATTGGGATGATAATGAAGTCTTTAACCATTTGATTTTTCCTGTATTAATTATTAATCTATTTTTCATAAGGGACAATGGAGGTCTTGATATTGGGATTTGATATAAATAATAAAATATTGGGGTAGCGGTGGCACAGTGAATAGAGCTCCCAGCCCGAAGCCAGAAAGACTCCTCTTCCTGAGTTCAAATCCATTCTCAGATACTTTTACTAGCTGTGCATCCCTAGGCAAGTCACTAAATCCTGTTTACCTCAATTTCCTCATTTATAAAATGAGCTGGAGCAAGAAATGGCAAACCATTCCCCTCTCTTTATCAAACAAAACCTTAAATGGGGCAGGAAGAGTCATAAATGAGTGAAGCAACTGTATAGCAACAGCAATTCAATATTATTTAGAAACAGAAGAGACAACTGCCATTTATTAAAAAATCCCTCTTGAGCAAAAAGTCAAGAATATCAAGGGAATTACTGACAAAATGAAAAGGAAGGTAGCCTAGGCATACCAAATTTAAAACTATATTATAAAGTGGCAGTCTGGTACTGGCCAAGAAATAGACAAGTAGATGAGTGGGATAGATTAGACACAAAAGAAACAGTAGTAAATGACTATTGTAACCTACTGTTTGATAAATTCAAAGAGCTTTTGTGACAAAAACTCACTATTTGACAAAAACTGCTAGGAAAACTGCAAGACGGTATGCAAAAACTAGGTATAGTTCAGCATCTCACACCCTATATAACAATATAAAGTAGAAAGAGTATAGGATTTAGACATAAAGGATTTTACCATAGGCCAATTGGGATAACAAGGAGCAGTCTGTCTGTCAGATCCATGGAGGTGGGAAGAGTTTATGACCAAACAAGAGATAAAGAACATTATTAATAGCAAAATGGATACTACATTAAAATTTAAAGTCTTTGCACAAATGAAACCAATACAACCAAAATTATGATTGAATGGAAATAATTTTCATAGCTAGTGTTTCTGATAACAGACTCATTTCTACACTTGATCTTAGCCAAAAGGCCGAGAAGCAATAACAGACTCATTTCTTTTTTATTTCTTTTTTTTTGGTTTTTGCAAGGTAATGGGGTTAAGTGGCTTGCCCAAGGCCCACACAGCTAAGTAATTATTAAGTGTCTGAGGCCAGATTTGCACTCAGGGACTCCTGACTCCAGGGCCGGTTCTCTATGCACTGCACCACCTAGCCACCCTAACAGACTCATTTCTAGAACATAAAGAGAACTGAGTCAAATTTATAAAAATATAAGTCATTCGCCAACTGATAAATGGTCGAAGGATATGATCAAGCAGTTTTTAGATGAAGAAATTAAATCTCTCTATAATTATATGAAAAAATTCTCCAAATCATTATTGCTTAGAAAAATGCAAATTATAACAACTCTGAGGTACTACCTCAGATCGAGTAATATCACAGAAAAGGAAAATGATATGTGTTAGAAAAGAGTGGGAAAATTGGGACAAATGAACTGATGGTCGAATTGTGAACTGATCCAACCATACTGGAAAGCAATTTGGAGCTATGCTTAAAAGGTAATAAAACTGTGCACACCCTTTGATTGAGCAACACCAAGACATCATAAAAAAGGGGAAAAGATCCACATGTTCAAAAATATTCATGACAATCCTTTTTGTGGTCACAAAAAAAATTGAAATTGAGTGGACGTCCATCAATTGGGAATGGCTAAACAAGCTATGGTATTTGAATTTATGAAATTCTTCTGTATTTCTAAAAGAAATCATGAGGGACTGAACTTTAGAAAAGTCTTTGGGAAAGACTTGCTTGAACTGATGCTGAGTGAAGGTAGTAGAACTAGAAGGACATTGAACACATAGACAGCCTCATTGTGAGATGATCAACTATGATGGATGCAGTTCCTCTCAGCATTTAAGTGATCAAGGACAATCCTGAGAGATCTGTTATAGAAAATTCCATTTATATTCAGAAAAAATGTTATGGAGTCTGAATGCAGAACAAAGCATACTATGTTCATTTTTAAAACGTCTTTCACATTTTTTCTTTCTTTCTCATGGTCCCCCCCCCAGTTCTAATTCTTCCTTTCACAACATGACTAATATGAAAATATGTTAAACATGATTCTACATGTACTCCCCATATCAGTTTGCTCGCTGTCATGGGGAGGAGGGAGGGAAGGGAAAGTGGTAGAAAAATGTGGACCTCAAAGCTTGCAAAGAATGAGTGTTGAAAATTCTCTTTGCATGTAATCAGAAAAAGAAAATAAATATTTATATTTAAAAAATAAAAACTGTTTGGAGCTGCAAAAAAAAGAAAGAAAAAGAATTCCCCTCTTTGGACTTTGCAGAGGGCATCTTCTGTGGTATTGACAAACAATTTTGGCAGTCATAGTGTTTAATGCTTGCTTTGATGTTGCTTATCAGAAGATCTTTATATCTATCAAGGAAATTTTGCATGATCTTAATGCAACCAATACTACTAATATCTCAGTTGACTTGTGTTTTGTTTTATTTCAGGAACAATTTTATCACTATCTGTGATTGTTTTTTTTTAAGAACTTTTTCTATTTGAGATATGGTAAAACTGAAACAAAAGCCAAACTTTTGAGTGCCCTTAATTTCTTCTCACTCCCAGGATGTAATTCTAATATATATATATATATATATATATATATATATATATATATATATATATATATATATATATATACATACACACACACACACACACACACACACATATATATTTGATCAGGTACAGTCAATCTTTCCAACTTTTCTTCCTAAGTACCAGTACTATTTCCTCTCATAACACTGATGTGGTAAAATTCAAATAAGGTGATTCTTCTTTCTTAAGTAATAAGAATAGATTTTTCTAGAAACACTGGCAAACCAATTCCCTTTCACATCAATTTGTTATCTTTCTAATGGTTTCATTGTAATGCAGGTTATACAAACATCCCTGCCTGTTTCTTGTGTACCAAGTATGTGACTTAGAATTTGAGAATATTTGAGATGATGAATTGCTTTCCTGCTTCTGAACATCGGGTAACCAAGAGATGAAGAAATTTAGGATTTTGTTATGAAGTGGTAAACTCTGAGTGATCCATTAATCCTTCTTGCCTCCCTTTTGGCAGTGACAAAGCAGTTAGGGAAAAGGAAAATCATTTTCCTATGTTGTTACCCTTGATGAAATTATGTAAATTTGAGACTTTCAGTGAGGGGTAAGGGAAGGCCTAACCTTTCACCATAGAGGTATTATGGCAACCACACCCATATGGCAGCTCATACAGGGGAAATCAATAATGTGAGCTTGCACTGGGGCTCTATCTGTTATTTTATGTTATCTTGTTTTGTTTATGTGTGGATGTTTATTCTTTCTTGATCTTAGGAAAAGATCATCTATTGAGATGCCAGTGCCCAAGCTAGAAGAAGATATTGTGAGTTTGAGAATTTTGGAGGCTCTGGTCACCCTTAGATGAAGCAAATATAGCTCTTATTGCTTAACATGGCCCATGCTAGAAAGTTTTATGACCCATATTTATATAACTGGGATCTTGTTGTCCAATCCTTAGCATCTCTATTCCCATGAGGTAGAAGACCAGTTGGGTTCACCTGAATAGGTCATTGCATGCTACCTTCCTATCCCCATAAAACTCATGACTTTTGACTTTATCATTAAACTGTCCAGGATATAGTTTGATAAGAACCCAGTTTTCCCATATTTTGACAAGAAATAAGAGGTCAATTAGTACCTGGAGATGCCAATTTCAAGAACAGACTTTTCTCTTTCTGTTTTCCCTGAAAATCTTTCCTCCCAAGTTCTGTAAACATTCCTCTACTAATTATAATATATTTGTATACTTTGTCTTAAACCCTTTTAGAGTATTCCTGTTCTGAAAAATCCTGTTTCTAAATGTCTTGATTCAAGTATGAACTAAAATTTGTTGAAATAGATATTACTTAAGAGTCTGACTCTGTGAAAAACCCAAGTGCCAAGACTATTGAAATAAACCATTACATAAACATATTAAGTCTTTTAGAAATCTCACCTTTTCTCAAAGTCATTGAGAGAACTGAGACTCTTATCCTGCCCCCGCCCCATGAAGAATGATTGGATTCCAGGGTATCTGAAATGAATAAGAAAGTGGGGGGGGGTGGAGCCAAGATGGTGACAAGAGTGGAGGGTGTCCTAGGAGCTCTCTCATAAATCTTTGAAACTAAGGACTTTAAATTTTCGAGAGACAGAACCCACAGAGGGACCCAATGAAGCAGTTCTCCTACTCAAGGTAACCTGGAAAAGAGCAGAAAGGCTCTGCTCCCAGGGGTTGGAGGGGCAGCCCGCCAGAGGGGCAGCGTGCCAGAGCGAAAGAACTAAAGCCTCCCAGAGGCATCCCCAGGGCGGTGGGAGCCAGGGCTCACAGCAGTGGGGGAGCCTCCTGAGCTATGCCCCAGGGAGCACCGGGCACAAAGTAGGGGACCAGGGGGGGACCTCTGCCAGAGCGAGCACGTGGAGCCCAGCCCTCAGAGCACATAGCAAGCTGCTTGGCCACTGCATTCCAGATCCAGGAAACAGAAGCAGGCAGAGCTGGTAAGCAGGAGCCCCAAGGGCATGAGCCCATTGAACCTAGGGAGGGGAGTGAAGAGAGAGACTGCAGAGCTCTGTCCTCTGCCCCTGGAACAGGACTGTGGGGTTCTGACCACATTCAGATCCTGATCATAGTCCAGGCTTCCCCATAGAACAGCAGGGCCACCCCACACCTGAGCCCCGTGGCAGAGGAGGGGATCCTGTGGTCATTTACAGACCAGGAGAGAGGACAGAGCCTCACACACTGAGACTCTTGTGGGAGTGTCCCAAAAGCTCAGGAAGCACCCCCAAAACAGGCTTAGACTGGGAAAATGAGCAAGCAGAGAAACAAGAGAAATACTATTGAGAAATACATTATCTATGAACCCAAGAAAGATCAATATACTCAGTCTGAAGATGAGGAAGCACAAGCTCCTGCATCTAAAGACTCCAAGAAAAATAGAAATTGGGCTCAGGCTATGACAGAGCTCAAAAAAGACTTTGAAAATCAAATGAGGGAGTTAGAAGAAAAACTTGGGAAAGAAAGGAGAGAGATGCAGGAAAAACATGAAAATGAAGTCAGCAGCCTAGTCAAGGAAATCCAGAAAAATGCTGAAGAAAATAGCATGCTAAAAACCAGCTTAGGTCAAATGGATAAAACAGTTCAAAAAGTTATTGAGGAGAAGAATGCTTTAAAAAGCAAAATTGGCCAGATGGAAAAAGAGATAAGAAAACTCTCTGAGGAGAACAAATCCTTCAGACAAAGAATAGAATTCAGGGAGATTGATGAATTTATCAGAAATCAGGAATCAATACTTCAAAACCAAAAAAATGAAAAATTAGAAGAAAATGTGAAATATCTCATTGAAAAACAACTGATATGGAAAACAGACTTAGGAAAGATAATTTAAAAATTATTGGAATACCTGAAAGTCATGATCAGGAAAAGAGCCTTTGACATCATTTTCAAAGAATTACTACAGGAAAATTGCCCTGATATTCTAGAAGCAGAGGGCAAAATAGAAATGGAGAGAATCCACCGATCCCCCCAAGAAAGAGATCCCAAAAAAACCAACCCCTAGGAATATTATAGCCAAGTTCCAGAACTCCCAAGTCAAAGAGAAAATATTATAAGCAGCCAGAAGGACACAGTTCAAATATCGTGGAGCTGCAGTCAGGATCACACAGGACTTAGCAGCAACTACATTGGAAGCTTGTAGGGCTTGAAATATAATATACCAGAAGGCAAAAGAGCTTAGAATGCAACCGAGAATCAACTACCCAGCAAAAATGAATGTCCTCTTCCAGGGAAAAATATGGACTTTCAATGAACCAGGGGAATTTCAAATGTTCCTGTTGGAATGGCCAGAGCTGAATAGAAGGTTTGATCTTCAGATACAAGACTCAGGTGAAGCATAGAGATTGGAGGAGAGGGGAAAATATGAGGGACTTAATGATGATGAACTGCATGTATTCCTGCATAGAAAAATGACACTGAGAATACTCATATGAACCTTCTCAGTTAATAGAGCAGGTAGAGGGAGCTTTTATAGTTGAAGCACAGGAGAAAGCTTAATTCAAAGATAAAATATGGAGTAAAAATGGAGTCAATAGAAAAAAAGGGAAATGGAATGGGAGAAAGAAAAAGGAGAGGGGGAATAGGCCAAGATATTTCACATAATAAGATTTTTCTTTATTACAATGAGCTACTACAATGATATGGAAGGGAGGAAGGTGAGGGGGAATGAGGGAATCTTCGCTCTCATCAGAGGTGGCTAGGAGAGGAAACAGCATATATACTCAATGGGGTATAGGCATCTGGAGTAAGAAGGAGGGGGTGGACAGGGGGAAGGGGGAGTGTGAGTGATGGAGGAGAGAATGGACCACAGGGGGAGAGTGGTCAGTTATAACACATTTTCTTTTTTACTTCTTGCAAGGGGCTGGGATTGGATGGGACCATAGAGTCAGGTGGATGCTGGGCCTAAGGTGTGGTATGGGGGCTCAGGGCCTCTTGGCCCCAGGGCCAGGGATCTGTCTGCTGCGCCACTCAGATATGCTACAGCAGAGTCAGAATGAAAGGAGAGAGAAAAATATAGTACATGGTAGTGGAGAAATATGAAAGGCAACAGTGGAAAAATATGGAAGTAACTTTTGCCATGGACTTATCATAAAGAATGTGACCCACCTGTGACAGAGTTGTTGGTGTTGGAACAAAGACTCAAGCACATTTTTTATTATTATTATTTTTGGGGGGAGTGCAGGGCAAATGGGGCTGGGTGGCCCACCCGGGGTCGCATAGCAGGGTGATCGTTGGGTGTCTGAGGTCAGATTTGGACCTAGGTGCTCCTGGCTCAAGGGCCAATGCTCTGTCTGCCACCTAGCCACCCCTACTATTATTAATATTTTATTTTATTTTGTTTTTTTTTCCTTTTTTTTTTGGTTTTTGCAGGGCAGTGGGGTTTGGGTGGCTTGCCTGTCACACAGCTGGGTGATTGTTGGGTGTATGGGGTGGGATGTCAGCTTGGGTGCTCATGACTCCAGGGCTGGTGCTCTGTCCACTGCGCCACCTGGCCATACCTACAATTATTACTATTTTTTTATTTTAACTTTTTTTCTCTCCCCTTTACTTTATCGCTCAAGTGAATCTATTTATTTGGGGGGGCATTTTGTTTACTCTTAAACAAGAATATTTTATTAATGTATAAAAAATTGTACAAAATGATAATAAATAAATATTAAATATTGAAAATAAAAAAATCACAAAGAAAAGAAAGTATGAGAGGGGAAGAACTGATAGAATAATTGGAAAAGTAGAATCATAGGTTAATTTTATGCCAACAAAATATGTGGCGATAGGGAAACAAGATATTCTTAATAATAATTTTCTTTAAGTTGGGAAAGGAAAGAACCAATAAATGAATAGAACTAGAAAAAAAAGATCAATAAATTCAGTATAAAGTTGGAGGTGTGGTCTGTTAGAAGAACCTGGGATCAACTTGATGTAATCAAAGCAAACTGCAGAAACATACTGCTAATTTGAAAGAAAAAAATTGATGAAGTTTAACATAAACATAAGAATCATACCATTGAATAGTAATGCACTAAATTCACCCATAAAATGGAAAAGAATTATAGACTAGGGTATAAAAAAGAACCCAATAATGTTTTGCATGTAAAAAAATACATTTAAAATGTAAAGACAGGGTAGAGCAAAGCTAAGAGTACAGAATAAAGGCCCCAATCCCTTCAAATCCCTTTAAATAATATTTGATTAAGCTGAGAGCAGAAGAACCACAAAAGAAAAAAATGAAAGAATTTTCCTGTTCAAGACAACTTAGAGGGGCAGCAGGAAAAGCCAGGTTGCACCAGACTGCAGTTCAGTGCAGTGTGCATGAGCTTGGACCAGGGCTAGCCAAACCCAAAGCAGGACTCTGGGTGACTGAATTAGTGGCAGCAGAGCTGATTTTCAGACTTCTCACCTCAGAGTTGGTAAGGAGATCAGACAACAAGTCGAAAGGATATTTACAGGGGTCTCTTTGCTAACAAAAGGTACAGAACTCTATTGCATTGTCTATATGTGGATCTAGGTCACAGTCCTGGGTATTAGTCACAATGTGAAGAGGAGCACTACCACAGCAGAGCTTGTGGTGGCAGAGGCTCAGGGAATCTGGTCACAGGACTGAAGAGAGTGCTTATGGTTACTCACAAACCACTGCACAGTACAGGAGAATCTCTATATCCCTATACCTATATCATACTACCATCTTGGAAGAGTCAAAAACTTATAGGTCCCCAGAATTATCTCTGAAAATAGCTACTCAAAAATCTTGAAACTTGGGGCAGTGCTCCTTCCATTTGGGAATCAGAGCCCCACTTTAGCACAGTTAAAAGTCAACAAATAAGCTAGGGAAATGAATAAAACACATTTAGAAGATGATAACAAATCAAAATTCCTGCATACAAAACCTTCAAGAAAAATATGAAATAGTCTCAGGTTATGGAAGAGCTCAAAAAGATTGCAAATATCAAGTAAGAGTAGAAGAAAAATTGGGAAGAGAAATGAGAGCAATGCAAGAAAATCATGAAAAAAGAGCCAACAGTTTTGTAAAGGAAGTACAAAAATACTGAATTAAAAAACACCTTAAAATAGAATAGGCCAGTGGTAAAATAGGTACAAAAATCCAGTGAAGAGAATTCCTTGAAAAGCAGAATGGGCCAGTTCAAAAAAAAGATATATAAAAATTCACTGAAGAGAAGAACCCCTTAAAAAGTAGAATTAGTCAAATGAAAACACTACAAACAGCCAAAAAGAAACAATTCAAATAATGCAGAGCCACAGCCAGTATAACATGCGATTTAGCATCCTCTACATTAAAGGTTCAGAACTCTTTAAATATGACATTCTGGAGGGCAAAAGAGTTAGGATTACAACCAAGAATCACCTACCCAGCAAAACTGAGTACAATCAGGAGGAAAAAAATGGACATTCAATGAAATAGAGGATTGTCTAGCATTCCTGATGAAAAGAGTACAGTTGAGTAGAAAACTTGACTTTCAAATGCAAGATGCAAAAGAAGCATAAAAAGATAAACTGGAAAGAGAAATCATAAGGAGTTTGATAATGTTAAATTATTTCTATTTCTATTCGGGAAAATGATATTTATAACTCCTAAAAATTCCTCTTTATTAGATTCATTAGAAGGAATATAGATAGAAAGAAAGCAGAGATATGTGTTGAATGTAATGGTATGATTATGTAACAAAATAAAAGAATGAGAAAGAAAAAGACACTGGGAGAAAGGGAAAGGGAAAGACAGAATGAAATAATTTATTTCATATAAAAGAGGCCTCAAAGAGATTTTACAGTGGAGGAGAAAATGGGAAAAGTGGAGAGGGGAGCACATGAACCTTAGTCTAATCAGAATTGACTCAAAGAGAGAATAATATGCACACTCAGTTTAGTGCAGAAATAAATCTTACCATTCTGAAAGGTAGGAAGGGAAGGAGGTAAAAGAAAGGGGGTAGAGTTGATAGAAAGAAGGACAGTTTAGGGGAGGTAAAAGTCAGAAGCAAAACACTTTTGAGATGGACAGGGTAAAAGGAGAGAGAGAGAGAGAGAGAGAGAGAGAGAGAGAGAGAGAGAGAGAGAGAGAGAGAGAAATATTAACAGGGAACAAGTAGGATAGAGGGAAATGTTGATAATCATTAATTTGAAAGATTGTTTTACAGAGTTTCTCTGATAAAGATATAATTTCTCAAACATATAGGAAAATTAGTCAAAGTTATAAAAATAAGAACCATTCCTCAAAATAAAAATAAGAACCATTCCTCAATTGATAAATGGTCAAAGGATCTGAATAGGTAGTTTTCAGACAGTAATCAATAGTCATATTAAACAATGCTCCACGTTGTCTCTATCTACTGTACAAGAGAAATTTTGAAAAGGCCATAAGAAATGTTTCTTGAGGGTGGAGTCAAGATGGTGACAGAAGAGCCTCTCCTAGGTGTTCTCTTCATAATACTTCAAAATCTTAAAATTATGACTGTAACTAAAATTTCCAGTGACAGAACCCACAGTAAAATCCAGTGAGGCCATTCTCTCGACCAAGGTAACCTGGAAAATAGTGGAAAGACTCCACTCCATGGGTTTAGAGGGGTGGCTCACCAGAGTGAAGAAACTTCAGCTTCCTGTAGGCAGCCCCAGTGTGCCTGGGAGCCACGGCTCATGGTAGCCGGGACAGTTTCCTGATCTACACCCCGGGGAGCAGCAGGCATAACTTGGAGGATAAGTATGTGGGGGGGACCTCTTCCAGAGCAAGCCTGCAAAGCCCAGACCATCAGGGCTGTTGTGGCCATCAGCTCTTTCAGGGTAGTGGTGGTGGCTGCAGCAGCCCAGATCCAGGAAATGGAAGAAGGCACAGAGCTGGCAAGCAGGAGCCTCCAGACAACTGAAGCCCACCAAAGGTAGGGAAGACTTCTGAGATTTTTCCTCTGTACCTGGAACAGGACTCTGACCAAATTCAAATCCTGATTGCAGTATAGCCCCCCCCCCCAATAGAACAGCCCCCCCCCTTAGCCCGGTGACAGAGGGTTGTGCTTGTGGTCTTTCACAGACCAGGAGGGAAGTCGGAACTTCACATACTGAGATCCTTGGGGGGGGGGGTTGTTCCAATAATACTCAAAACCTCAGGAAGTACTCCAAAACCAGGCACAGGCTGGAGAAATGAGTAAACCGAGGAAAAAGAGGAGCACCATTGAGAAATACATTGTCTATGATCCCAAGAAGGATCAAAATACTCAGTCTGAAGATGAGGAAGTACAAGCTTCTGCATCTAAAGATTCCAAGAAAAATGAAAGTTGGGCTCAGGCTATGATAGAGCTCAAAAAAAGATTTTTGAAAATCAAGAAAGGGAGATAGAATAAAAATTGGGAAAAGAAATGAGATAGATGCAGGAAAAACTTGAAAAAGAAGTCAGCAGTTTAGTCAAGAAGATCCAAAAAAATGCTGAAGAAAATAATGTTAAAAACCAGTATAGGACAAATGGATAAAACAGTTCAAAAAGTTATCAAGGAGAAGAATGCTTTCAGAAGTAAAATTGGCCAGATGGAAAAGGAGATAAGAAAGCTCTCTGAGGAAAACAAATCCCTCAAATGTAGAATGGAGCTAAAGGAAGATGATGACTTTATGAGAAGTCAAGACACAGTACTTCAACACCAAAAGAATGAAAAATTAGAAGAAAATGTGAAACATTTCATTGAAAAAACAACTGATCTAGAAAACAAATTCAGGAAAGATAATTTAAAAATTATTGTGATACCTGAAATTCATGATCAGGAAAAGAGCCTTGACCTCATTATTAAAGAATTCCTACAGGAGAATTTCCCTGATATCCTAGAGCAGAGGGTAAAATAGAAATTGAAAGAATTCACTGATCTCCCCTGGAAAGAGATAAAAAAACCAACCCCAGGAATATTATAGCCAAGTTCTAGAACTCCCAAGTCAAAGAGAAAATATTACAAGCAGCCAGAAGGACACAATTCAAATATCATGGAGCTGCAGTCAGGATCACACAGGACTTAGCAGCAACTACATTAAGGGCTCTTAGGACTTGCAATATAATATTCTGGAAGGCAAAAGAGCTTGGAATGCAACTGAGAATCAACTACCCAGAAAAACTGAACATCTTTTTCCAGGGGAAAAGATGGACTTTCAATAAAACAGGGGAATTTCAAATGTTCCTGTTGAAACAACCAGAGCTGAACAGAAAGTTTGACCTTCAAATATAGGACTTCAGTGAAGCATAGAGAGTGGAGGAGAAGGGTAAAATATGAGGGACTTAATGATGATGAACTGCATGTATTGCTGCATAGAAAAATGATACTGATAATACTCATATGAAACCTCTCATTCAATAGAGCAGGTAGAAGGAGCTTATATAGATGAAGCACAGTAAAGAGCTGAATTTGAAGATATAATATATTGTAAAATGGAGTCAATGGCTTAAAGGGAAACATACTGGGAATAAGAGAAAGGAGAGGTGGAATAGGCTAAGATATTTCATATAAAAGATATTTTTAAAAACTTTATTGCAATGTTATGGAAGAGGGGAAGGTGAGAGGGAATGAGGGAACCTTCACTCTCATCAGAAATGGCTCAGAGAGGAAACAGCATATACATTCAATAGGGTATAGACATCTAGGGTGAAAAGGAGAGAAGGGGGAAAGGGGGAAAGGGGGGGATATGGGTGATAGAGAAGAGGGTAGATCATAGGAGAGAATAGTCAGATATAATACATTTTCTTTTTTACTTTTTGCAAGGGATTGGGTGGGCTGTCTGGGACCATGAGGCCAGGTGGTTGTTGGGTCTCAGGGGTGGTATGTGGGCTTGGGGTCTCTTAGCCCCAGAGCCAGTGATCAGTCCACTGTGCCACTCAGCTACCCTACAGGATATTTTAGAAGAGGGACAGAGTGAAAGGAGAGAGAAAATATAATATAAGGTAGTGGAGAGGTATGGATGAAGAAAATTACAATCAGCAACAACAGTTGAAAAATATGAAAGTAACTTTTATGATGGACTTACAAAGAATGTGATCCACCCAAGACAGAGCTGATGGTATCAGACCACAGACTGAAACACATTTTTTTTCTCTTTCTTTTACTTTATTTCTCATGAGGGGTCTATATTTTGGGGGAGGAGGGAGTATTATGTTTATTATTAAGCAAGAATATTTTAGTAATGTATAAAAACATCACTTGTACAAAAAATTAATTAAAAAATGCTCTAATTTGTGATTGATGAGAGAAATGCATACTGAAACAACTCTGAGCTACTATCTTAAACCTATCAGATTGCTAATATGACAGAAAAGAAAAATGTCAAATGTTCAAAGATATGTGAGAAAATTAAAACACTAATGTACATATTGGTGAAATTGTATAGTGATCCAACCATTCTGGAAAGCAATTTGGGACTATGTCTAAAAGACTATAATATCATGTTTGCCCTTTGACCAAGCAATATTGTTGCTAGTCTGTATCCCAAAGGGATAAAACACAAAACGTGTACAAAAATATTTATAGTAGTTCTTTTAGTGGTGACAAAGAACTGGATATTGGGATGTCCATCAACTGGGGAATGGTTGAGCAAATTTTTGCATTTGATTGTGATGGAATATTACTGTGCTTTAAGAAATAATGAGCAGAACTGTGGTATATGGAGCAATGGAACATTATTTTTCTATTAGAAACCAGGAGGGATGGGAATTCAGGGAAGCCTGGAAGAATTGGCATGAACTGATGCTGAGCAAGATGGGCAGAATCAGAAGAACATTGTACACACTAACAGCAACATGGGGCTGACGATCAACTTTGATGGACTTGCTCATTCCTTCAGTATAACAATCATGGACAATTTTGAGCTATCTGCAAAATGCCATCTGTATCCAGAGAAAGAATTGTAGAGTTTGAATAAAGACCAAAGACAATTGCCTCTAATTTTTTTTAAAAAAGTTATCTTATTATGTAATTTTGCTATCTTTTATATTTTAATTTTTTTTCCTTAAGGATGCAATTTCTCTCTCAACACATTCAGTTTAGATCAATGTATAGCATGGAAACAATGTAAAGACTAACAGACTACCTTCTGTGGGAGTGGGGGGAGGGGTAGGAGATTTGGGGGAAAATTGTAAAATTTAAAAATAAATTAATTAAAATTAAAAAAAGAAATCATGAGCAAGATGTTCTCAGAAAAACATAGAAAAACTTAAATGATCTTATGCAACGTGAAATGAGCAGAACTAGGAGAATATTATACGCAATACAACAATATTGTATGATAATCTACTATGAATAACTTAGCTATTTTCAACAATACAATGATCCAAGATAATTCTGCAGGGCTTATGATGGAAGGTGCTGTCCATTTCCAGAGAAAGAACTGGTGGAACCTGATTGCAGATCAAAGATACCTTTTCTTTGTTTATTTTTTTTTCTGTTTTCTTTCACTAAATGACTTAATATGAAAAATGTAAGTCTGCACTCTCATAACCTATGTCAAAATACTTGCCTTCTCAATGATTGAAAGAGGGAGAAAATTTGGAACTCAAAATTTGAAAAAAAATGCTAAAACTATTTTTACAAGTAATTGGGAACATAAAATATCAAATAAAATTGGGGGAAAATAAAATATAAAGACATTTCAAGTTAAATGAGGAACTGGAGGAATTCATTATGCTTCAGGTGACTCTAAAACACGTAGGTGTTTTGATGGTGATTTTTGATGAGACAAAGCAACTGAATGTTAACCTAAAACATAAGCTATTATAAAGAACTCTTTATTCCATAAGTACTTCTAGTAAAACCACAAAGGATGTGGAAGAAAATAGGGTCAGGCCAAGATCTTATATCATATAGTGGCAAAAAATTCAAAAATTAATTATCTAAGTATAAAAAACATGTAATCAAGGAAATGAAAGATTATAGTCTTTACAATTGTGGTTTGGGAAATAGTTTAGCATCAGACAGGGGATAGTGGAGATTATTAAAGAACAAATAAATAATTTTAATGATTGTAAAATTAAAATTCTTTTGCAGGAACAGCATTGATTCATCTAATGACAAAGAGGTAACAAAATATTCATAGCACTGCTTTAATTGTATCAAAAAGATGAGAACAAATTATGTATCTAATGATTTGTAAGTGGATGAACAACTTATGGTATATGAATATAATGGAATATTATTGCTCCATATGAAATCATAAATAAGAAAGAATTAGAAACATTTATGTTTCTGTTTATATAAATTGATGCAGAGTGAAATAAGAAGAACCCAAAGAAAAATATATACAATTATTATAATCATGTAAATGGTGAAAACACTAAAGGAGAAAGGAATTTAAATCAAATATAATGGCCAATGCTATTTCCAGCTGACTGAGGTTAAAACACACTTCCTTTCTTTTTTTTTCAAGGAAGTATGAATGGAAAATTACATGTGTTGTAAGTCACAATCACTCTATTACATTGTTTTGTTTTGCATAACTTTTTTTAATGGGAATGTTCTGGGGGTAGGAGAAGAAGCTTGTTTATTGGGATGTGATTGATGAATCATAATAAAATATGTCCAAAAATGGAAAAAATAAACAAAGGGTCAACTTGCAGACACTCCGTGGAAAGGTGAATGAAAGAACTAATAAAGTTATTTTCATTGTGCACCTGAAGGCAAGAAAAAAACATCATTATATATGAAACTTCCCTTTTCTCTATAAAAAAGAATAATAACACCTGTCCTTACTTAGTAACAATTATCTTATACATCTGGCATGAAGATAAAATAGATAATGTATATGAAAATATTTATTCATATATATATTAATGCATTACCTAAAATATATAAATGCAGGTATTATATAATGCACCATACACATATAAAGTATTTTTATTCTTAAAGTAATTACTTTATTTTTTTAAATATTTCTGTGATTCAAGATACTTCTCTTCCTGTGGGTTTAATCCTATTAACCATTTCTATTATCCTTCCTAATCAGAAGACTGTCACTTTGTGTAGAGAGGTGAGATATAAAGAATAAACTTTGCATACCAAAGAAAAACTTTGTGATAGCCCAAAACCCTTTCCTGGCTGGGACCTAGTCTATTTTATTTCAGGTTGCCTTTGTTCTACACACAGACCTGCTAGGTGGAACAGCATCTCTTTTGTGGAATTTTCTATGCCAAAACCTTCTGGGCTAGAAACTTCCATACTATGTGCAATCTTTCTCATTGGTACCTCCTTGCCTATGACATCAGATGTAGGAAACCAATCAGAGGTGCATGAGAGTTGACCCTTCATATAAAACCCCTTCATATAAACCCCTTCATATAAAATTCTTGAACTTGACCTGTTTTATTCCTGTCCTGGTAATGTGGGCTGCCCTAGATTTCCTTAAGGAGCAAGCTGTCCTTATATGGAAAATGTTTGTGGAATTCAGTTATTGATTCTAGTGGAGAAACTTAGATTATGGTCCTCATTTGTGAGGTATGGACATCCAATTCTGGTACAAGAAGACTGATTCAATGCCTTAGCTGAGGAAATGATAGCCTCAGGCAGCTTCTACATTGATTAATTGTAACCATAGGACAGAAGTTAGGATTTTCCATGCTAAAGATTACCTTTCAGTAGAACCATCATTGAACTTTCTTTCTTTTTGACCCTAACCATGGGCCAAAGACCACCATAGACACTCTAGTTGGATTTTACCCTTTTTGTGTTTTTCTCCTAACTTTGGGCTTGTGAGACCTTGTGTGAGTTAACATATACCAAATAAGAAAACTATTTATTGCATCTGACATTCACTGGCCAACTTAACTCTTGCCAAGCCTTTATGATTATCTCAAACTATTCCAATGACTGGAACAACCATATTCATATGTATGGTTGGAACACTGACCTGTTAAAAGTGATTTCTAGGAATTAGTCCATTACACTGGTTGAAAATCAAGAAACAAAGATTCAACTTAATTTTGATCGGCCTTTCTTTCTGCAGATTTTAATTTTGATATCCCCAGGCTCTCTAACTTTGTCTTCCAGAGTAATTTTTTTCAGGGAAGTAGGTGATTTAGTGGCTGGAGTAGGAAGACCTGAATTTAAATTCCACTCAGACTCTTACTAGTTGTGTTACACTCTCTCCACTTCAGTTTTTTGCAACAACTGTTGTTTGTCCTTTGTTTTCAAAGACCAATAACATTACAAGGGGAGATCTTGACTTGTGCATGAATTGGACTTAGATGAGAGAGTTGGGCAAATTAATTGTCCTCTAGGATTTAAGCTAATGTTTGCCACATAATAGTCATTTAAATGCTTATTGACTTGAAAGCATTATACTTTTTTATTATATAAATATGTAATTTGCTTTCCAATTACATACAATGGTAGTTTCTACCAAACATTTTTTTTGCAAGATTTTGAGTTTTGCAATTTTTTTCTCCCTCTCTTCCTTTCGTCCTCCCAACAGAAGGCAATCTGATATAGGCTTTACATTTGCATCTGTGATAAGCATAGATCAAAATTGAATATATTGAGAGAAAAAGCAGATTGAAAAAGAAGAAAACATTAGAGATAGCAAAATTAAATAAAACATAAGACAACTTTTAAAATTGAAGATAATAAGCTTTTGGATTTATTTAAACTCCACATTTCCTTCTCTGCATACAGATAATATTCTCCATCCCAGATTACCTACAAGTGTTCCTGATTATTTTACTGATGGAGCAAGTCCATCAAGGTTGATCATCAGCCCATGTTGTTTTTAAGGTGTATAATGAATGTTCTTTTGGTTCTGTTCATCTTACTCAGCATCAATTCATGCAAGCCTTTCCAAGTTTTTCTGAAATTCTGTCCTTCATGATTTCTTATAGAACAATAGTGTCCCATCATATACATATATTATAATTTGTTTAGCCATTACCCAATTGATGAGCATCCCCTCGATCTCCAATTCTCCACTACAAATAGAGCTGGAAAGCATAGTACTTTCAAATTATCTATGCCCAATGGCTAGCCTTTTCTACTGCAGTTTTTGATTTACCTAACACCAACATTCAGTTATGGTTAATTCTCATTTCCCCACTGATGTTCTCAGTCTCTTTTACCCCAGTTTATGATGCAGTTTTGTCTACAGTTCAAATTCTTGTCTAGCACGTACATTTTCAGAAAGGCAGTGTTGTATGATGGATGGAGAATTTGTTTTAGAGCCTGATTCTGAAAAACATTTAGTGACAAAAATAATTATACCATTCACCCAATAAAATATAAACTCCTTGATGCCAGAGACACTTTTATTTTTACTTTCTATTTGCAATTCTTCATCCTTTGACCCTGCAAGTATCAAGTAATTTTAAATGTATGTTGGAATAAACTGAATAATAATTAAAAATGTTCATGTAACAATTTCTATATGAAGATTGAATGATAATTCATATTTTCCAGGAATACAATTTCTTTTTATTTTTTAGGTTTTTGCAAGGCAATGGGGTTAAGTGGCTTGCCCAAGGCCACACAGCTAGGTAATTATTAAGTGTCTGAGGCCGGATTTGAACTCAGGTACTCCTGACTCCAGGGCCAGTGATCTATCTACTGCGCTACCTAGCTGTCTCCCCAGGAATACAATTTCAAGACATCTCAAATGGATTCAAGATTCTATCCTTACTGACACTCCTTCCACCATGCAGAAGTCAATTCCCTTAAGTTTAGATAAATGTGACTAACAGGAGCAATTGTTATTTCTATGGGTGCTACTGTTACTTTTTTTTAATACTTTTAAATTCTTGCCTGTGTCTTCCCATACCTTTTCAAGAGAACATATATAGAAAACTTATTTTGGTTATTTTAATCATTCATTGATCTTAGAACTGCTCGGGAATCCATTTCCACTGATATCCCATATTAAATCTTTCTAATAAAAAAAAATTGAATCAGTTCCTAGTATTTATTGTCAGAAGATGACACTAATCTAAATCCTGATTAGTCCTAAATTATGTTTAGCAAAAAGGACT
The DNA here is from genome assembly GCF_037893015.1 of Macrotis lagotis. Classification (NCBI taxonomy): domain Eukaryota; kingdom Metazoa; phylum Chordata; class Mammalia; order Peramelemorphia; family Peramelidae; genus Macrotis; species Macrotis lagotis. The sequence goes on from NC_133660.1 coordinate 125,009,045, forward strand.
TATTCAATGATATTTAAAAAATATGAATATACAACAAGCCAGATTAAAACGTAACTGGGAAATATTTATCAAAAGAAAACAAAAATAAAATAGAACATAGCTAATGTTAACATGTGGTTTTCTAACTTGATACCTTGATAAGGTAGGGTTCCTTATGCCTTCCTTGTTTCGTTTTGAGTTTGACACCACTGAGTTCAAGGGAAGAGTTCAAAGGGAAGGGAGAGCAATGATGGTACAGTGGTCAATCTGAGTGTGGGTGTAGTTGATCTGGGAAATGAAGTGGCTCATCTTCCTGTACTCCTTTGGGGATAGAAGGGAAGGTGGACCAAAAGTGTGATAGTTCTGAAGATGAGGATGGTCAAGGGAGCAGATTTGTGCTAAGTGTCTTATACTGGTGGGATCCTGACAGGAATTTCTTTCTATCACCAGTATTTGACAATAGTATTCTGGAGCAAACTTTCCCCACCCTGGGCTTTACTTATGGTAAAAGGTTAGCATGAAAAATTTGTATTTTATTCTTTAGATAAAAGAGAAGGACCCTCCTGAAGGCCTTTGAGTAGTGAAACAATAATAGTCACACCTGTGCCTTAGGAACACTTGTCACAGTAGAACAAGGATTAGAAAAGCAAGAGATTAGAAGCAGAGATTCAATATCCCAGCCAAAAAGTGCAGAGGACCTGACTTACTTTGATAGCTTTGTTGGCTGACAGAAGAGGATAGATGTGAAATATATTGTAGAGGTAGAATAGACAAAATTTGACAACTGTTTGAATTGGGGGATGAAGGAAGAGTTCAGGATGACCTTGAAGTTGAAATCCTGAGTAAATGAAAGGATCTGGTTTCAACAGAAACAGGCAAATTTGAAGGAGAGGTGAGTTTAGGGGAAATTATATGTGAAATATGAAATGTATATGGATGATCCAGGATGTAGATGACCAGAAGGCAGATGATAATGTTCAAAAAAGAATTCAGGAGTGAAATTAGGGCTAAATATATAGTTTTGAAATTTATCTACATAGAGATAATCATTTAATTTTCTGGAGCTAATAAGATCGCTATGAGAGTGAAAAAAAAGAAGAGGGAATAGAATGGAGCCTTAGGGGAGATTTTTTTTTTAGGTGACAAGGCAGGGATGATAATTCAATAAAGGAGTGAAGGACTAGTCAGACAAATCAGAGGAGAACCAAGAGAGAAGACTGTCAGAAGTCAATGGAATAGATCCTTGAGTAAACCCTAGGTATGAGACAAATTTAATTTTTTATTTAGAGATTTTTTCCCTTTCATTCTTGGTAGAGGGCATAATAAGCCAGAAATTGAAAAAAAAATTGATCCTGTCTTTTAGAGGTGAGGAAACCTCCAATAATGGACCTAGTTTGCTTTGCTTGGGCCCAATGTCCCCTGAGTTCAAATCTGTCCTCTGATAGTGACCTTGCCAAGTGACCTTGGGCAGCTCACTTAATCTGGTTTGCCTTGGTTTCCTCATCTGTATAATGAGCTGGAGAAAGATTCCTGTATTTTTGCAAAGAAAACCCCCAAATAGGGTCATGAAGACTCAGAAATGACTAACCAAAAACAAAAACCTTTGACAAAATGAATTTTGGCCAGGTGTGGGGATATAAATCTGTAATCCCTGTTACTAGTGAAAGCTGAGATTGAGGATGGTTGGTTTCTTGAATTCAAGAGATCTAAATTGCAGTAGGCCTAAAGCTAATTAAGTGTCTGAGACCAATAACAGGAGCCTCTACAAGTGGAGAGTTATCATGCTACCAAATAAAGGACAAACCTGCCTAAATCAGAGAAGTGAAGTAAGTGAAAGCTTCTAACTTATCAGTATTGGGATCAAATTGTTAATTATTCTGGTAATTCCAGTCTGGTGAGATTGGGAGAACAAATCTCAGGAAAAAAATAGCCTTTCAAGGGGCTTTATAGATAACTATTTTCCATGACATAGACAAATTCCTATTTAGTTGACAAAGGAGCTTTGAAGTCCATTATTACTTTAAATAACTTGCCTTACTTTTTCTTTAAATTACTTTTCCCTTTGTACCTTATTGCTTTAAATAATGTTTTTTTTAAAAGCATTAATTGATCAAAAAAGGACATTTGTATATATATATATGTGTGTGTGGTCATATTTTTGCCCTTTTCCAGTCTTAACATAAGAGGCTTAGAACTTTTGTCTTACATCATGGCTATCCATTGCAAATTCAAAAAACCACATCTATGGTGTGTGTTATAACACAAGCAACTCAAATAGGAGCAGGGCAAGTGTAAGATGAGTTATAGGGAAAGGCAATAAATCTCTAGCCAATGGGATCTGGACAACAAACCTCACTGGCAAATCTAACAACTGCCAAGCCTGGAATGTGTCAGCAAAATATCATACTAACTGTTACCTGGTAGGTTGTCAGAATTCTAAGAAATGTGCAGATCAAAAATGTAGCAACTGGGAAGTATTCCAAATGCCTTTCAATGTATATCTGCCTAAACAAGGAGGCTATTAAAATGCCCTTTAAAAGACCCTGTTAAAATAATAATGCAATAAACAGGGTTGTAATCTAAGAACTCTGGAAGCCAGGCCAAGTGAGTGCCAACCAAACCCAACCACTTTCTTAGTTTTGGTCTTGCATTCTCTGTCACAAGGATCCAAGCAGTAGATGCTGGTAAATATTTAACTCCTTCCCCCCACTCCTTCCAAAAGAAGCATGCTTAACATAGCTTAATATGCTTAATTAAGTTTCTCTGCATCACTTTCTTAAACTATACAACAAAAGGATAAATCAAGCCTCAATTGTTTTTATCGTGTTTGTGGATTTCTGATACATACATACATACATACATACATATATATATATTTATCCTGAAAATTCAACAAACTTGGCTATGGAGAATAGGTCTAAGTTTTTGTCCTGCCCTTTCCTGATGGCGTATCACCATAGTAGTGGGGTGGAGCACAGAGAACTGGTCCTAGGGTCAGGAAGACCTAAGCTCAAAGTACACCTCAGCCTCAGTCTCCTCTTCTTTAAATGGATATAATAATTCCTGTTGTATCGATCTGACAAGGCTATTGTGAGGCTTGAATACATTAATGAAATGCAAAGCAAAAAAATTCTATACATATTCTCCAACTATGTATACTTCATACTTCTAATGATGAGTGAGTGTTTTGTTATTCAATCATTTTTCAGTTATGTCCAATTCTTTGTGATCCCATTTGGGTTTTTCTTCAAAGATACTGGAGTGGTTTGCCATTTCCTTATCTAGTTCATTTTACTGATGAGGAAACTGAGGCAAAAATGTTTAAGTGACTTGCCCAGGGTCACACAGTTAGGAAGTATTTGAGGACAGATCTGAACTCAGGAAGATGAGTCACAACTAGGTCCATTTCTCTATCTACAGTACCACCTATAACTACCCAAGGTAAAAATAGTTTTTTAGTTTATTGGGAATTCATTTTGTATTATTGCAGAAGGTAAGTTTCAAGATGTGACTAAAATAAATGCCCTGGAATGAGGAGGACCTGAGTTCAAATTTGACCTCAGATACTGACTGAACTGTATGACCCTGCCCAAGTCATTTAATCCTCATTGCTTATAAAAGAAAAAAAAAGATGAAATTGAAATACTAAGAGAACTTTGACCTTTTGTTTGGATTTTTTCTTTGACTCCCTGATGTCTACCATATGCAAATTTGCCCAATTGAACTTAACTATAAATTAAGAATTTAATGATTATGATTCAGTTGAAAGCAGGACCTGAATCCAGAGAAATGTAAGTCTGCTGTATGTAAACTGTAAATACATTGAGACTTGAGAGCCAATTATAATTTTTTTGTTTCTTTATCAGAAATGAACTTTACATGACTGAAGAAGGTCCAAATTCAAGAAAACTGAAATACAAAGAGAAAATTGAGAACTTATTTGGGTTTACTTTTTGAATCCTCAATAACTATCAAAACACTATACATATATAGTATGTGTGTGTGGATATAGATATAGATATAGATGATATAGATATAGATATAGATATAGATTTAGACATAGGTATAGACATAGACATTGATATAGACATTGATATAGACATATGAATTGCTCGGAGGCCTAATACATATTTTCCTGTAAAACTATTTCAGAATTTAATAGTGTACCATTCAAGGGATTGAGGATTCTGATCACAGAATCAGAACCTCATCCTTCATTCAACCATGTCAACAAGTGTCATCCTATCTTCACTAGGGAATCTTTCCAATGAAGGAGCCTATATCTCACTGTCCCTGGTTCTATCTGCTGGGCTGCAATAAAATAAGTCTAATTCTGTTTTGCTGTGACATTCCTTTAAATGTTAATTGTCTCCATCTCCCAGGCTAAGCATGCAAAAATTTTATGAACATCTTGATCAAGTTTTTGTGGCCCTCATTAAATCTCCAAAATCCAATCTCTATGAAATTCATTGGCCAAGCAGAAAACTTTTTAACACTTCAAATCTTTAGCACCTTAAGAAGTAAAAGAAATTCTGTCTCTATTTTCCTTTACTATCCCAACTCAGGAATATTCCTATGATTCCAAAATCTTCAATAGTGTCAACTTGTTTATTGAGGTCAGTGTTATTTTTGTTGTTCATGGTTTAATTGTGTCAACTCTTTGCGACCCCCATTTTAAGAGCTTTCTTTGTTATATTTGAGTGGTTTGTTTCCTTCTCCAGTTCATTTTACAGACAAGGAAACTGAGGCAAAAAAAGTTAAGTGACTTACTGAGGGTCACATAGTAAATGCCTGAGATCAGATTTGAACTCAGGAAGAGTGTTTCCCAAGTCAGGCTCTCTATTCACTGTGCCACCTTGTTGCCTTGTCATTTATGTTTCAACAAATTAGGCTGTGGATTTCTCATGAGTAGAAAAAAACTTTGATGGTATTTGAAAAAGACTTGGATCTTTTGTTTTATTTATTTTTATGTTTTTGTAAGGCTAATGGGGTTAAGTGGCTTGCCCAAGGCCACACATCAGGTAATTATTAAGTGTCTGAGGGCAATTTGAACTCAGGTACTCCTGACTCCAGGGCCAGTGCTCTATCCACTGCACCACCTAGCTGTCCCATGGAGCTTTTATTTTTAAGTCCACATTTTCATATATAGGCAGCCCATATTTAACAAGATTTATCCAAATATTAAGTTTCAATTTAGTCATTTGGAACTCAGAAATACACTTTTGTAAAAGGTGTATAAATACTCAAGTGAGCCCAGAAAAGCTGATTTATCCCTAAATGATAAATAACAGCATAAAGTCAGTGCTTGCTTTCTGTCCTGCTTATTTCCCCCAATCTGTTCATTGATACTACCTAATAAAGACTTCAGCTTCATCTTCAACATCTTTGTCTACTTATTTCATTGTTCCACAGAAGAAGTTAATAGAACTTAGAAATTCATCCTATTTCAATATACTTTAGGACATCTTTTTAAAATTATATTTTGTCAACAAACAAATCTATTTTCTCTCCTTCCCATTTTCTTCTCAATTCAAAAAGGAAAGAAAAAGAAAAACCTTGTAACAAATAAGCATAGTCAAGCAAAACTAATTCTCCCATTGCCAATGTCCAAAAGAAGGTTTTTTTTAAAAAAAGTTATTTTCAGTTCCAAATTTTCCCCTTCCCTCCACCTCCTCTCCTTTCATTGGGAAGTTAAGAAATATAATAATCTATGAAGTTATACAAAACATATTTCTGTATTAAACATGATGCAAAAGTAAAAGAGAAAAAGAAAGTGAAAAAATATGCTGCAATCTATTCAGGGTCCATCAGTTTCCTCTCTGGAGGTGAATAGCATTTTTTATCAAGAGTCCTTTGGAATCATCATGGATCATTATATTGATGAGAACAGCTAAATCTTTCATAACTGATTATCATTACAATATTGTTGTTACTATATACAATGTTCTACTATATCTGCTCACCATACTTTCTATCAATTCACATTAGTCTTTCCAGTTTTTTCCTGAAACCATTCTGCTCGTTATTTTTCTAGCATAGTAGTAGTATTCCATCACAATCATAAACCACGAGTTTTTCACCATTGTCCAATTAATGGATATTCCCTAAATCTCTAATTCTTGGCCAAAATCTCTAATTCATCTCACAAAAGAACTGTTATCAATGTTTTTTGTTTTTATATGTTTTTACATATAGATGGAAAAGATTTTTCTTTGATCTCTTTAGGATACAGATCTAGTGATGGTATGGTTGGGTCACAGTGTTATAGCCTTTTGGACATAATTCCAATTATTCTCCAGAGTGATTGGACCTGTTTACAACTCACCAATAGTAAAATAGTTTTCTCAATGGGAGCCCATCATGTCTCTATCAGTTAGAAAGAATCTTAAGGAATCCAACTCAATTAAAAAAACCAAGAGAAATTAAAATTCTATCATGTGCAAGCAGTTGAGTTAGGTGATGGAGAAGCAAAGACAAAGCTAACAGTCCTTGACTATGGAAGCTTCATTCAGAAGATTGCACCATATACACAGATGTGTAATTCTCCAATATTCCAATGAATTTGTATTCTCATTGATATGAATAATCTCTCTGACAATCAAGAATTCAACCCATCCCCATCTGTCTGATTGTCCCTCTAGAAGATCATAGATAAGTATATTCAAGTTATATAATAAATTAAAGTTACATAAAATTAAGCTAATTTGAGTAGAGAAGGATTAACAACAGAATATCAGGAGAACCTTCATGTGGGAGGGAGCATCTGAGCTGAATCTCAAAGGAAGATAAGGAGTCCTAGTACAAGAAATGGCAAAAGGTTACATTCATTCTTTATGGTGGCTTGTACAAATTTATGGAGGTTAGGGATGAATAAAACTCAGGGAACAGTTAATAGTGCATCTTGATTGCAACATAGTGGAATGCATGATGAAAGATGACATTTAATTTTTAAGAAGTTCCAAAATGATAAAAAAAATTCCTTTTAGTAATTGTACTGTAGTTAAACAATGTTATGTTAGATTGTTGTTTTAATTGTTATTTTGTTCTGTTGTTATAGTTGTTTTGTGGAAGCGGGATTCCTTATAATGGTTGCTTCCATGTGTAGTATTTCTCCTTTCTTACTTCTCCCACGCTCCCTCTAGTGCTCTCCATCTAGTGAGTGCTGAGAAAAGTCCACTTGTGATTCAGGGAATATGTCCATCTTTATCCTACATATAGCATGGTTGGTTGGCTTTATGCTCCAAGTGTTTAAATATGGGGGGAAGGGGCAGCTAGGTGGCATAGTGGATAAAGCACTGGCCTTGGAGTCAGGAGTACCTGGGTTCAAATCTGGTCTCAGACACTTAATAATTACCTAGCTGTGTGGCTTTGGGCAAACCACTTAACCCCATTTGCCTTGCAAAAAAAAAATATGGGGGGAAGAAGAAGGGGCCTGCACCTGCATTGGCTCATCCTCAAATGCGCCACCATTATTCTTAATTTGCTTGAATAAAAAAAAATTAGAAAACTGAATCTTTAAGTCAAAGTATCAGATATTCAGAATCTGTAATGTCATCAATATGCATAATGCTTCCAATGAAGCAGACAGAACACATATATGCTTGCCCATCTTGGGTAACTTTTGTTTATGTCTTTCCTTAAATTCAACACAGGGGGTCACTTACTATGTTAGGATCTGCCAATTTTGAAATTTTTGATTTACATATAACTGTTTAGGAACATTTTGATTTTGAAAAGCAGTCACATCTACTTTTATGTGCTGTTCATTTGAATTCCCTGGTTCTCACACCTCTCCCAGAGTATTCTGCAAATTCTTAAAAACCTCACAAATTTGCTGTTGTCCTTTCCATTGTTATTAGTGTTCTTTCTCTCCTAGTCATTTTAGGTTAGGGCAATAATGTGGAAAGAGTACTCAATCTGCAGTCATCAGTGATCTGGGTTCAAATACCAATATTGACATCTATTGGCTGTTTGACCCTTGACAAATCACTTCTCTGAGATTCAGTATCTATGTAAAATAATCAATGTGGTAACTCTATTCCATGGTGTAGTCCTTTAACAAGAATGGAAACAGACTGAAAGAGCTCCTATCTCTATTAGACATTATGGCAATATTGGTGTTCAAGGAAAAAGTTCATAAAGAAGTAGCCTGTTAGAGAAAACATGTTCATATGTGTATGTTTGTAGATATATGTGTGTGCATGGAATGTATTAGGAGCTAGGGAGATCAGGAAAGGCTACTATGTAAAGGAAAATGAATGGAAATATGAGATTTAATGCAATTAAATGCAATTTAATACACTTTGTTTTTAAACCGTCTTCATCTCTCTTTTCATACCACCTTCCACCTCAGAGTCATTCCAAAGAATAAAAAAGAGGAAAAGGCAGTTGTCTAAAACTAGCCAAGATACCAGCAAAGTCCTAGAAATTATATGCAGTGTTCCACACCCATAAACTACCCCCCTCTTTGAAGGAATAAGGTAGATATCTTCTCAAATCTCTCCTTTAGGACCAACCTTAGTCATTTTTATTATGCAGTATCTAATTTTATTTGTTTATTTGTTTTTATTTTTATTTATAGTGGTGCAGCAGATCCTTTACCTTTACTTTGTATCAGTTCACATAAGTCTTCCCATACTTTTCTGTATTCATCATATTTATTGTTTCTCATAACACAGGAATATTCAAATACATTCATATGTAATTTGGAGGAAAATCAAGTTGAATTGAATTCTCAACCTTTTTAGTTTATAAATATATTTGCTATAATAATAGTGATATGTTTCGATTGAAATGTTCTACTTGATTTAGAGATGTTATTTTCATTTTCAAAGTGTGACCATAATTAAAAGTTATTCTTTTTCAATATGAAAAGACTCTCCAAATCTATCCCCTTTATGGAGGTAGAGGTCCACAGTCGTTTGACATTCCACATATTTTTGAACTCTGTCAATGTGTTGATCAGTTGTGTTGACTTTTCTTTATTCTTTCTCTCTGTCTCTTTCCATATGTGTGTGTATGTGTGTGTGTGTGTATAATATGAAGCCATATATAATTTTTTAAATGCCATTCCTCTTATTAATTTTTATTATAACTTTTTGATTGATCCTATTTTCTATCAAAGAGTAAGAAATGGATATTCACAGTTCTTGTTCCTAATTTTTTCACTTTCTGTAATGCAAAGTTTTTGTTCTCCTTTTAACAATATCTTTTAAGTAGTTTGTTCATTAAGAGATGAGAATGAAGAATCCCAAAAGTTAGAGCATATTCCAGGAATGTGACACAGTCATTTGGAAAAAGGGAAATATAAAGATATAACATCGATATGTATCTCATGGAATTGTGCTGTTAGGAGATTTTTTTTTGGGGGGGGGCTTAAAATTTTAAAAGATTATATAAATATTAGTTATAGCATCTTGCATCATTACAGAATACTTTATAAGTATCATTTCATTGGAAACTCATGACAATCTGATGAAATAGATAATGAAAATATTTTTATCCACATTAGATAGAAGATGTTGACCGTCACAGGTTATAAGTCTTGCCTATAGTCACTAATAATTGATAGACCTGAGGTCACACTCAGGTCTTTGGTGATGGCAAGTCCAGTGATTTTATTTATACCTCATGACAATTACCCACAGAAAGGCATGCATCTCTCTGTAGCAAACTAAGTACATACCTAAGTTATGTCTCTGTGACCCAAAAGTCAGGTCATCATTACTACTAACATGTCTGCCATTTTCCATGCAAAAAAATCAAAAAGAAAGTCATAATTATGATGACAACTGAAAACCCTGGATCAATTGTCTCCTGATCTATTTGGTCACGTCCATACAATATAGCATGAAATAAAATTTTTTGACTAATTTGATCAGTGTAGATTCCAAGTTATTTGATGGGCATTGAAGATAACTGACTACAGTTCACATCAATTGCTAAACTGAGAGGAAGAGAATCTAAGAACAATCTAGGGAAAAAAGCGGGGTGGGGCAAAGCTAATTTTAAAATGATCAGAATGTTTCATTTCCCTTAGGCTATCTGTTTTCTTTTTTTAGGCTTGGTTTGAGTTCTTTTAGGTCCTGCCTGACGTAAAGTGGTCTAAGGCTGAATTAAGTCTCAGTTATTATCTAACTAAAAATACATATTTTCTCTTCTCATAGAGCCTGTCATATGCCATGCCAAGCCAGTTTGGGCTCTTAAGAGCAGGACAGATGCCTGCTGAGGTCATGTATTGTCTCAGTTATTAAAATCAGTTGGGGTCTTTCTATAATCTTTCCTTCTTGAATATTTCCCTATCACCATTACCACCATCACCTGTAAGTCCCCAATTTACATGGATGTTGTCAAGGTTTGAATAAAAAGGGTCAGAGATTAAAGGGCATTTCCCATACTTCTCCTCTACCTGCTTGTGTCCATCATTAAAACATTTTGAACTTGGAGACAATGCCATTCCTATAAGTGAAATATTCCATTTTATTTAATCATATCCTTCAATGAACATATAGCTCATCTAGCCTAGCATGCCAGTGTTTTTCTGTTACTCTGAGCTCAAAATGTGTTTGCTGTTATTCAGTTATTTGTTTTATTGGCAAAAATACTGAAGTGCTTTGCCATTTCCTTCTCTAACTCATTTTACAGATGAGGAAACTGAGGCAAACAGGGTCAATTGACCTGCCTAGACTCACACAGCTAACAAACATCTGAACTGAGGAAAATGAATATTGCTGAGTCCAAGCCCAATGCTTTAACCACTGTACCACATATGTTTCGATACATTGATGGGTTTATGCTGTTAGCTAGGAGACAGTGTGGATAGAATACTGTTCTTCAAGTTAGGAGGACCTGAGTTCTAATCTCGCTTCAAACACACCTAGCTATATGACCCTGGGCAAGTCACTTAACGTCTATCCCTCTCAGTTTCCTCATCTGTAAAATAAGCATAATAATAGTGTTTTCTCCTAGGGTTTTCATGATGGTTAAATGAAATAAAATACTTAAAGCACTTTGGAAACCTTAAAGCACTATATAAATGTCTGCTATTATTCTCTGGCTTTTAAAAATTCTTTGCAAACTTGTTCCTTCTACATTTCGAATCTTCATGCCCTTTACTCTCTACCACATAATCTTTAGTCTAGTGCTTGTCTTGCAAGCCTAGAATTGCATTGACTTTTCTTGCTTCTTTCAAGTTTCATATTAAAATTTTGCCTCTGCAAGATGGCTTTTCTAGTCCCTCTCATTGCCAATGTCTTCACATTAAGATTAACTAGAATTTATTCCAAACAAATCTTGTATATGTATATGGGTATACATATATGCATATGCACATATGTGTGTATGACTTTTGTAAATTATTTCCTTTTGAAGAATGTGTGGTCCTTGACCACAGGAATTGATTTTGTCTTTTCTGGAATCCTCAATGCTTAGGTTTGTATCCCTAGAGGCTGGCAAATAAGGCTTAATAAATGCTGTTGCATGTTGCCTTGATCATATCTTTGATAATGGATACTTCTTCCATTGGCACAGATCACAATGATACCTCTGTCTTCTTTTCTTGTGTAATACTTAGGCATAGCTACTCATAAAGTTTTCAAAAAGTACCTGCTTTACAAAGGGGGGTTTTCTCTAGAATTCTGAACATTTCATAGATACCAGTATAAAGATTTCTAATAATTTCCTGGATCCTTTATTTGTGTTTTTTTTCTATTAATCCATTCAGCTAAGACATGAAAATCAGCTAAATGTGGAATTTGAGGGAATTCTCACCAGAATGTGCGTCCCCAGACAAGGCCACCCCAAATTTACAGTATTCTGTAGGTCCACATCCATTCAAACTCAGAGCACACAAACTTCAGCACTATGTATACTTTTATTAGTCAACCAGAGGACAAAATGAGTTCAAAAGCCTTTAATGAAAAAGCATAATAAAAATAGTAGTTAAACATTTTTCCTTTTAACCTGGAACACAGTGTCCCACAAAACACACAGTATTATTGTGAAGACTTTATTTTTAAATTTTAATTTATGGAATAGAACAAGCATTCTCATAACATAGTATAATAAAAAGATGATTGCACATGAAACTACATCTACTACGTACAATTTTCTATTCCTTTTAAATATATAATAAAGTTATCCTGTAAATTTCTTTTTTCCCTTTTTTTCTTCTGCTTTCCTCCCCTTGCCTCCCCTTCCCAACCTCACCCAGTCCCTGCTCTAGAGATGGCTACCATAAGACACAATTGTGTTCCGTGTCTTAAGAAGAAACCCTTATAAAGTTTAAAAAAAGGGGAAAAAAGGAAAGGAACACTAAGAAATGGTTTAGTGTGGGAGTTATGAGTCCTTCACTGAAGAGAAATTGCAAATAATTATAGTTAAACCAATTCACACATAAGCTTATCAGAACTGGGAGTGTGTAATTACTGTGGGAAGGGGCTGGTGGGTCCACTTCTCTTTGTGAAGTAGTTATGGTTAGCATTTCTTGATGTTAATGCCTGGATAGCATAGAATCCATATACAAAAGATTTCATCAATGAGGTAAATAAACTAGTCATTAGACTCAGTACTGAACTTCATACAAGCTCAGGCAGGTACTATATTGATTAATTTTGAATTCTCTTCAATTTTCAAACTGACAAAGGCTCCAAGTAGAATTTTCTTTGGATCAGTTTCTATTACAAGGCAAGGATCAGACATTTCAGAAAATTCTAAAATATCCAAGAAAGAAATTTTAAAGGTTAAGCATCTCTTTTACAGATGAGGAAACTGAGCCTGAGAAATAAAATGTGATTTCCCCAAGGTTATATTACCAAATCAATATTTTTTTCTTATCTAAAAATCAGTTAATTCTTTGCAAAGTGATTTTCCTTTAAACCTCCTTGTGGAGATGTTATGATTCAAGGACACTGAAGCAATTCAGATGATGGGAAAATGCCCAAAGGTCAAAACTCTCTTTAAATTTATATTGAGATATTTGTGACTACTAAACACAGTAAAAATATATTCAAATTGTTAAAATTTTAGAGATGGAGTCTTTCAGACTGTCAGTTTCTGGTACAATATCATATTTAACATTTTCATTTTCACTGAAGTGCAAGTATTTTCACAAGTATTTATTGATCACCTATTATTTATCAGACACTATAATAAGTGTCAGGTGAACAAAGACAAAGGTGAAGAAGCATTCTTTGCCCTCAATGAGCTTAAATTCTATTGGGGGAGTCAATCTATATATACAGACAGTTCTGAAAGTCTTAGTGCAACTTGAAGCTACCAAAGCTTTTGAAAGATCCTTATTGACTATACAAGTATACATATACATATATATATATGTATATATATGTATGTATGTATGTATGTATATGGACATATAATGAAAAGATAGAAAATATGTTAAAAAAACAATTTGGAGCAATATTAGGCACAAGCATCCAGGAGAATTAGGACAAGATGAAGACTAGAAAATGAAGGATTCCAAGTTACTTAGTTATTTTGTGATTTAATTTGAATAAATGGAAGTAGTGTTAGTTTCAAAATTTTTTAATGTTGATTAATTGGTTCTTAAAATGTGTTTACTTCTTTGTATTTTATTTTAACATATTGAGTTTCAAATTCTCTCCCTTCCTTCTGTCTTTCCCCCAATCCCCTGAGAAGGCAAACACTATATCAATAAAACATTTATCTATTAGACATTTTTAAAAAAAATAAAAAATAAAGTAAGAAACTGATACTTTAGATTGTTCTGAGTTTATCAGTCTTCTCTCTGGAGGTGGGTGACATTTTATTCACCATAAGTCCTTTTGAATTATCTTGGATTATTATATTGATCAGAGTAATCAAGTCATTCACAATTGATCATTATTAAAACTTTGCTTTCATTGTGCATAATGATTTCCTGATTCTTCTCATTTCACCATAGGTCTTATCATGTTTTTTCTGAAATCATTTCCCTAGTCATTTCTCACAGCACAATGGTATTCCATCACAATCATATGGCACAATATTTTTCATTCAGTCTCAAATTGATGAGTATCCCTGAAATTTGAACAGTGATTGCTACTAGGAGGTTTGAAGATGGTCAGATTTGGTCATTGCTCCAACCATAAAGGATGCCGTCTAGTGACCTGGTAGTGTTTTCCCATAATTGTCTTCAAACTTCCCACTAGCAGCCAGACAACATTTTTAGCAGCATGTGAATAAGAACAGATAGTAAGAGTAATCCAGTAGTCATTTTTGGCACAAGGGACACCAGAGGAAAGGGAGAAATGATTTCATAGTAGACAAGAGCTTAAAGTTGGATTGGTTAACTATAGGTCCACCATGAGGGCACAATTATTATTATTGACAACTTTGGAGAGTTGAGTGATAAGATTACCTGGTCACAAAAAGGTGAAGAACAAGTGAAAAAAAGAGAAATAGAGTCAATGAGAGAAGATAATTTTTACCATTATATTGTTTGAGGACAGGGAAAAGAGAGATATAGGACCATGGTTTTAGGAAATGGTTGGAATTAGTGGAGCTATTTTTTTTTAGGTTTTCTTGGCAAGGTAAATGGGGTTAAGTGGCTTGCCCAAGGCCACACAGCTAGATAATTATTAAGTGTCTGAGGCTGGATTTGAACTCAGGTACTCATGACTCCAAGGCCGGTGCTCTATCCACTGCACCATCTAGCTGCCCGAGTGGAGCTATTTTTAAAGAAAAGGGGAGATAGGTATATTTGAAGGTAGTAGGACAGGAACCAGAAGAAAGAAGTTGAGAACTGAAAAGTAAGAGAAATAATTGAAGGGGATAATCTTCTGGAGAAGAAAGGAGGGACTGCAATCAAGAGCTTAAAACTGGATTTAAAGCTCAAAATGATGAAGGGTGAGAAGGCATAATAGACCGAGAGAAAGTTCAGAGAGATGGAGAAGTGACAGTCCTTCATGAGATCACATAATAGATTTAAGGACTATGAAGCATTGGAAAAAATGGAATGATAGGAGGTTATTTTTAGATAGAGGAATGTCAGAGAATTTGGTTAAGGAAGTAGAATGCTTGTAGGTTAAAGGTATGATTCAAGATATGATCATTTCTGAATGAATGGGCCATGGGATTTAAGGAAATGGTATATGAAAGATCAGTTTAAGGGAATATCAGTGTAGATGCTAAAGTTTCCAAGAGTTCGGAAGTACACAAATGTTGGGGGGTGGTTATAACAATAACAACAACTAAAACACTTAAGCAACACCAGCTGCCCCAAGGACAATTTTTGATGGAATATACAATGTCCTACACCCAAAATTCTCCATCTCTCAGGTAAAAGGAGAGCTATAATTTCTTATGCCTTTAGTGTTAAAATTGAGCAAAGTCACCAAAATTTGAATGGAGAGGAAAATTTTGATATTGCAAATCTCAAGAGAGGAACTATGAGTGATATTGATAAAGGTAGAATCTAAAAGGAATAGTGAGGAGCAAAGACATATTGTACCTGACCTTCAGGATCAGTATTGATAGTGAAGGAACAACTAATAATAGAGAAGATGATCAGTGATGTGGTATTATCTGGTCTCTGTGAGGGATAGAAGATGGAAGGAATGTGATAGAGGTTCAGAAAAAAGGGAAGTATGTTCACCATGGAATGGAATTCTAGAGATAATGTTGAACATGAAATTGATATTTTTCCCTAAGTATGAAAGAATTTTTAATTTCATAACTGAATTCCAAGGGGAAATTTTTTTCACTTAGCAGAAATTCATATTATAGCAAGGCTAACTAAGAAAAAAAATTATTTTTTTAAGCAAGGGTAATTATGTACTCTATAGCAATTATATAGATTTGCTTTTAATGTTTTCAGTCATATCTCTCCTATCTCTAACCTTATCTCATTAGTTCGAAATTTAATCTCCAATAAAGTCTGTTATAATTTAATCTTTTTGAATTAAATTGAGACTAAATCTTACCAATTCCCAGAAGAATTAACGCTTTCACCCCCAGAACTCCCACCCTTAGTTTGTCTCGATTGGTAGTTGCCTCAGTCACCTATTATATTCAGGTTCAGCTCAGGTCAGTCCAGTGACTCAAACTCAGGCTTAACGATACTCATGACTATAATATGCAGTAAAACAACTTTACTTAGAATTATTTAAAAGGATAAAATTTCTAAATTTTAAAACTAATTTAAAGAAAATGCTGTTGTTCACTGCCTCCCTCCTTTCCCCTGCTTCCTACCCCCATTTACCATGACAATCCATAAAGCTAGATCAGAAAGACAGGGAAATTCTGCTAAAACTTCTAATTCAAGTTTTGGATCTATTATGTCTCAGAAGGTGGGAGAGAAAGTCAAACCAATGATGATTCAGAAGATGGTCTCCACATATCCTTAAAGGGAAAGTAGACAGGCCTACTAAAACAAGTACCTCTCCCAACTGAAGTGAACACCTCAGTTCACTCCACAGTTAACTAGCAGCCCCATCAAATTTCCAACCTCTTTTCCCCACCCTCAACAAGACCTGAATCCATAATCAAATTCATTTTATGTCTTTCCTAGAAAGTGCATATCAATTGACTTGTCTATAGCTCCATTCACCATTACTTTTTCTACAAAATGAATGAGTTGTGTTAAGTTATCGCTAAGGTTCTTTCCAGGACTAAAACTCTATGAACCTGTGTGTTTTTGAGAGCCCTTCATTGTCATTTCCCTGAACTAGACATGAATGGTAACATCTGGGTCCAATGAAAATGAGGCAGAGAACTGAACATAAAACTGGGCCTCCAGTTCTGACCTCCCCAGTTCTTGGCACTCTGTGGGCTCTCAATCACTATTCATTGAATTCATGTTGGGAAGGAGCAACCAAATGGAATGCTGAGAATCCC
Organism: Macrotis lagotis; assembly: GCF_037893015.1. Lineage (NCBI taxonomy): Eukaryota > Metazoa > Chordata > Mammalia > Peramelemorphia > Peramelidae > Macrotis > Macrotis lagotis. The sequence goes on from NC_133660.1 coordinate 125,025,878, forward strand.
AACATGAAAGGATTCCACATTGCTTTGGGGCCTTCATGAGTCAGGGAGCCATTTCCTGTCATCAATCAACCCAAGTGAACAGGACCACTTGGTAGTGAAGGCAATTCTATATTTGGGCCACTATGGTGGAACAGCATGAAAAACAAGAAAACAAGGCCAAGTTAGATAAAGGGAGGGGCTCTAGATGAGTTTTGGATTTGTTCAATTCTCTACAAGCATGGCCTTGACTGATACCCCCTCACTGTCATATGATAACTAACAATAGATAAGAATTTAAGGGTTAATGTTCCCTACTGCACATTCTCTTATCATTTTCTAATATCAACACGGGTACCTTTCATTTCAATCACTTTTTGCTCTATGTCATTTTGCTTCATATCTTTTCCTTATGCATTCAGGAGCTTGAACAAAGTCTTTCAGAGAATGATGTTGTCTTCTAAGTAAAATCAAAATATATAAATTTATTTGAGAAGAAGCTGAGGAAAGAATCTTGACACCACTAGCAAATTCCATGAAACCATTTTTATTTAAGGCAATGGAATGACAGCTTTTAAACATCTCAAGAGATAAACCCTCATGGAACACAGTCATGTTGATACAGAATATGTAGAGAAAAGGAAATCCTTGGACTTTCTGAATCTCTTTTATTTGTTGGAAAGTATAAAATTCCTTGCCTTCAGTATCAGTAAAAATAGTTCTAAGATGGTCAACATCTGTGCATTTATATGGTGGAGGTGACATAGAAATAAACTGAGTGATGAGAGTCTTGAGGATATATCATTCCTCCAAATATTTCAAACATTTCTCCCCACCATAATCTGTCTGTTCTCTCTTGCTGACACTACTTCCTCCCTTATTATTCCTTAGAGATCAAGGCCATGAAAGCAAATGACAGGAGTGATGGAGCAGTAGGGTGAGACATCACAACAAACAAGGGAAATAAAAGGATACTCCCTTCCCTCAGAGCATTGTATCCCAAACTAGTAGCTACAAAAAACAACAGTAGCTGTCTTGAATCATGGACAATTTTCCTTTGGTGATGCATCATTTTATGATGAGATTTGTCATATTTCATTAACTGGCCTATCCTTAGCATTATACTTAGCAACAATGAGAGGCCTCTCAAGAACAAAATGGATGAAATTAAAGACAGATGGATGTGTAACCCATTTCAGGATTTATTACTAGGATTACTAGGTTTTCCAATCACATAATATGTTCTATTATTTCCTTTTTGCTCTGTACATACACTATTAATATTTCTAATTTAAAAGCAATTGACTAACATAATGGTCAAGGGACTGACCAAAGATAAAAGTCAATTTCTGTCTACCTTATCAATAGGGAAATATGTTTTGATTTTTTTTGTCATCAAAGATAGAATTTTAGAGCTAGAATAGACCTTTGAGATCACCCAGTTTACTCTTCATTTCTTAAAAACCAAAATATTTTTAAATAAAAATTTTTAAAATGGTGCTAATTAGGCTTCTTATTGATGAAATAGACAATTCCTTGGGTAGTTATTCAAATACTTTATGACAAATTGATTTATAGCTGTGGGGTCCTGTTTTCTATATAGCATTATTGATACCTTTAAAATCATGGTCATTTCTAGATATACCATCCCTACCTGATTTCCATCACCCAGTGAGTCTTACCTTTTAATAAAGAAAAATAGGTAAGTAATAACAACTTTCACCATACCATTTCTGGCAACATGTGCAAAGTTCTGCACTGGTAATCATATGTTTCTTATGCCTTTTCTCAGGCTGAAATTTTTGAAGGCACTGAACATATTATTTTCTGGATTCCACTTACTTTGCTGCATTAATTCATAGTTTCTCCTTCAACCTTTATTTTTAAAAATGTGAAAACTGAGGTCCCTAAAGGAAGTAATGTACCCAAAGTGATGGAACTAGTCTTTAGCAAAGCAGGGCCTAAAAGTTCAGCATTTTAATTCCAAGTCTAGTCTGGTCCCTGTGTTATGGATGGTCTCCTTATTTGTTTGTTTATTCATTTATCCATTTATTGTTCCTTTGAAATATATTTCATAATTTTTTTTCTTTTTACATAACCTAGATTTCCCCTATATTGCTATCCTGCCTCTCTTCTAGAAAGAGCACAATAAATAAAGAATTTTTTTAAAAAAAGAAGAAAAATAGGCAGGAAAAAAAGAGACATTAAAAATATAGAAAAAAATCTGATGCAATGCTCCATACCTATGTTTTCCAATCTATGCAAAGGAATAAGGAAAGATATCTTCTTATTTCTTTTCTTTAGGGCCAGACTTAATTTTTGAAACTTTATAATACTCAGTTTTGATTGTTTTTTGGTGGTTATTCCTTCCATATACCTTATTGTAATCATCATGTATATAATATTCCTTGATTTACTTACTTTACTTTTTATCAGCTCATGTAAATCTTTCCATACTTCTCTTTATCCATCATGTTCTTTATTTTCTATAGCACAAACTAGTCTATTATATTCACATACCTAACTTGGTTTAACCATTCCCCAATTGATGGGCGCCAAATACTATTAATTTTTGGTGAATATTGAGCTTTTATGTTTCTCAGTTACTGCCTTGAAGTCTACTTCCTTGAAGTAGGATCTCTGATTCAGAAAGCATAGACATTAAATCACTTTGTTTGCCTAGTTCTAAATTATTTCCATTCCAATTCATTTCTCTAGATCTAAATACAGGATTCTTATATTCTATTTATTTTAAAAAATGTATAAAGAATTTATGCTATATTTTACTTTAAAACATATTTGGTCAAAGCAAATTGTAGGAAAAAAATTGAAGAATTAAATCTAATGCTTTCTCTAGAAAAAAACTTATTTAGGCTCCTTATTGCTGAAATGGACAATTTCTTGGATAATTATTCAAATAGTTTATTTATGGCAAACTGACTTATAGTTGTGGTCCTGTTTTCTATGTAGCATTAAAGTTCTTCCATAGATCTTCATCTAATCGAGCTTCAGGTCATGAAGCTAAAGTGCCATGAATCTTATGTATTGGTCTCTACTTGGATTTGTAGCCTGGAAGTTGTTAACAGTAGTAGATCAATTTTTTGTTGTACTTTTATATTCAGCTTGGTTGCCTAGGGCCTAGGGCAAAACTAGAAATAGATCCTTGGGAAAACTTTCAATTCTAGCCCTAGCTCCAAAGCATGTATACACACACACACACACACACACACACACACACACACACACACACACACCCTCCCCCCCCCACACTCACAAACACACATCTTATAGCTTGTTCCTAGAACTTTTAATCAGTACCAGAGCACCTAATGCAAAACAGTCCTTGGGAAACCATTTTGGGAGGCAGCATGCACATGGGTCTATCCAAGCTTCTGCAAATCTCTACCAGGTTACTTAAGAGGAAAATGGATTTGGGCCATGATTGGAAGAAGTACAATAATCAATCTGATTCTATCTTTCTTAAATACACACAGGAATTACATCAACACATATTAGTTTATTGTTTGTTGATAAAAAAAAATCCCTTGTGAATATTTGGGTACTTAAGAGAATCGCAGATGGAATGTAGTCCAACCACACCTAAGCAGGAATCTCCTCCATGGAATATCCACCAATGATCCCTCCTCTCTATGGACTAGATAGTATGGCATAATGGAGAGAATGCTGATCTTACAGTCACAGGTTTGCATTCTGTTACTTTATGTGACTTTGGGAAAATCAACTGTTTTTGTCTTTGTTTCATCAACTACAAAATGAAGTGGTTGAACTTGATGTTCTCAAGCGATCTTTGAACCTAGGATTTCACAAAAGCTTTCAAGGGGAAAGCAACTTTTACCTCTAGATATAGACCATTCCATTTTGGGAATTGATTAATAGGTAATATTTTGCTTAATTGAATTAAAACTATGTTCCTTGTTAAGCCATTTGGGCTCTCCTTAATATTTCCTATTCTCCTGCTTGTGTTAGTATCTACAGTGGGGGCATCTCCTTTGGTACCAGCAAAAATAGCCCACCATGGGGTCTTGGATTGCCCTTTAAATACTGAGGTATAGGTGTTTACTTGGCTTGTTTGATTTTAGCACAGAATGTGCTTATGTCAACATATGTCCACATGGTTACCTAAAATACTTAGGAAAACTCAACATCTCATTCATACAGAGTATGAAGAGAGGAAGACAGAGAATATGGTGGGTTACCATTGCACAATGAGAGTATAATTCAATTCAACAACTATTTATTAAGCTATTATATATATATATATATATATATATATATATATAAAGCAATTTGATATGATAGAAAGAGTCTGGGTTGAAATATTGCTTCTGATCCTTGCTTCACTAGCTGTTATTATTTGTCCCTCATTTCTGAGGGAGGTTGCTGACATGCGTGATTTCTTGACTAACACATTGGGTTTAAGTGAGGGAAGTGGTGATAAGACAAGTTAGAATGACTGATAATGGTAGCTTTAAGGGAAGAGCGGATCAAAAGAAGTTTGTTTTTTAAAGACTTTTTACAGGGGCATATTTATGGACACCAGGGAAAGTAGCTGGAAGACATGGAGAGGATAAAGATGAGAGGGAGAATGATTGAAGTAACAAGCTCACATAAGAGACAAGACAATGGGATGAAGGATAAGAAGAAATATTGGTCTTGGACTTGGTGGGGTTGTGGTGATGGCAGAATACAGCAAGAACTCAGTCGAGTTCTCCCAACATGCCCCTCAAACATCTTTAAAATTACACCTCAAATCAAATTATGGAGGAGATAATCAACAAAAAGTAAGGATAAGACTTTATTCCAGCTTAAGAAAACTAAACAGGTTGGAAAAAGAAAAATATGAGATCACATGGATGAAACACCAGTAAGAGGAAGTAGTTAGAATCAAAGTCTCAAAGAAAAAATATGAATTGCACAAAAGGCCTACAGTAATTCCTGGAAGAGCTAAAAATCATCTTCAAACTCAAATAAGAGTGGCAGAGGAAAATTTGGAGAAAGAAATGAGAGCAACTTTTTGTAGTAGCAAAAAATTAGAAATTGAGGGATGCTCACCAAGGGGGGAATGATATGGTATGTGAATATTATAGAATACTATTACTCTATGAGAAACTATGAATGGTCAAATTCTAGAGAAGTATGGAAAGAAATACATGAATTGATACTGAGCAAGGAGGAGAACAAAGAGAACACTGTATACATTAGTAACAACATTGTGAGTTGATCAACTTTAATGGATGCAGCTCCTCTCAGCAGTTCAGAGAGTTAGGTCAGCTTTGAGACATTTGTTATGGATAATGTCATCAATGTTAAGTTGGAAAAAAATGAACAAACAAACAAAAAACCACAGAATCTGAATGAACACTTTATTCACTTTTAAAAAAAATCTCTCATTCTTTTCCCTTAGTTCTTATTCCTCATTCACAAAATGACTAATACGTAAACTCATTAAACCCAAATGTTCATGTACATTGTTCATCAAACTGTTCACTGCTGAAGGGAGAGGGGTTGGGAAGGGAGAGTGGAAGAAAATTGTGTAACTTATGCAAGTGGATGAATGTTGAAAAATTTTCATAGTGACTCAGAGAGGAAATAACATAAGTGCTCAATTGGGTATAGATATTTATTTTTACCCTAGAGGAAAATAGAAGAGGAAAGGGATGGGAGAAAGGGGACAGGGAGAGGGGAAGGGGAGTAGAAAGAAGGTAGGGTGATAAAAAGAGAGGAAAGGGAGTAGTCAAATATAACACATCTTTGAGGAGGGACAAGGTGAAAGGGGAGAGACACTAGAATAAATAGGGAGGGGAAGGAATATAATGGAGGAAAATATAGCTAGTAATAGCAACTGTGGGAAAAAATATTGAAACATTTTCTCTGATATAACTTATGATAAACAATACTATCCATCCCAAAGACAAAGCTTGATGGTATTTGAATACTGAAGCACACCTTTTCTTCTCTCACTTTATTTTTCTGAGGTTTCTCTAGCTTTGTGGAGGGAGGGGGGTTATGTTTGCTTTTACAAGACTACTGTAGTAATGTGAAAAATAAAGAAATAAATTAAAAAAAACTTTCAAAATATGTAATTGAAAAAATAAAATATAACATCAATTAAAAACAAAAACAAAATAAGCAAGAAATGAAAGCAAAAGTATGAAAAGGTAATTACCAGCTTGCTAAAAGATATGCAAAAAGTACCGAAGAACATAACACCTTAAAAAACAGAATTGGCTACATGGAAAATGAGGTTAAAAAATTCACTTAAAAATAATTCTGTAAAAATTTGTATTGGGTAAATGAGGGGATAATTTCATGAGATAGCAGGAAACAATATAAAAAAGTCAAAAGAATGAAAAACCAGAAAAAATGTGAAGTATATTATTGGCAAAACAATCCTCTGGATAATAGATTGAGGAGAGATAATTTAAGAATTATTGAACTATCTAAAAATCATGACCAAATAAAGAAGCCTAAGAATCATATTTCAAGAAATTATCAAGGAAATCTATTCTAATCTGTTAGAACCAGAGGATAAAATAGAAATCGAAAGAATCACTAAACTCCCAGGAATAATACTATAGTCAAATTTCAGAGCTCCTGTGTCAAAGAAGTAGACAGAGAGTAACAATTCAAATGAATCCACAGTCAATATCAAACAAGATTAAGTAGCAATCATGTAAAGGAGCAGAAGATGTATAATATAATATTCCAGATAGCAAAAAAGATTACAACAAAGAATAACCTACTGAACAAAACAGAGTCTAACCTATTTGTAACTTTATTCTTCTCAGAGCTAGATAAATCTAACCATAAAATAATTTTAAAGAAAACATAAAAAAGTTGAATAGAATCTTTAAAAAGTTAGATAGGATATATCTTTGGAGAAAACTGAATGGGAATAGAGAGAATCATTTCTCTTTCTCACTATAGATGTCATATTCACAAAAACTGACCATGTATTAGGTTATAAAAACCACACAACTAACTGCAGAAAAAAATATTAAATGCATTATTTTCAGACCATAATGCAATAAACATTGGATTCAATTAAGGGTCATGGAAACATAAATTAAAAATGAATTGTAAACTAAATAATCTAATCCTAAACAATGAGTGGGTCAAAGAACAAATCATAGAAGCAATCAATAATTTCATTAAAAAGAATGGCAAAAAAGACTCAACAAAGTAAAATTTGTCAGATGCAGCCAAAGTAGTACTTAGAGGAAAATTTATATCTCTAAACACACAAATCAATAAAACAGAGAAAGAGCAGATAAATGAATTGGTCATGAAAGTAGGAAAAACCCTAGAAAAAGAACAAATTAAAAATCCCTAATTAAACATAAATCTTGAATAGATTTCCTAAACACTAATTTGCCTAAAATGGAAATCCTGAAAATCAACAAACAGATTAATAAAACTAATTTAAAATGTAAAAACACAACAACCCCAGATTGGACTAATAAATAAAATTAGGAGATGTTGTTATAAAAAAGAAAAAAAATAGTTATTGGTTAATTTGATTTTATGAACAAAGAAGAAAATCAAATTACCAGTATCAAAATTGAAAAGCATGAATATACTACCAATTAAGATGAAATTAATTCAATTATTAGGAGCTATTTTGCCCAATTATATACATTTAAAACTGAAAAATCTAAGTAAAATAGATGAATATTTACAAAAATATAAACTGCTCCGATTAACAGAAGAAAAAATAGAATATTTAAATATCCCTATCTTAGAAAAATAAATTGAACAATCATTAACTAACTCCCTAAGAAAAATTCCCAAGTACCAAATGGATTAACAAGTGAATTCCACTAAACATTTAAAGAATAATTAAACTCAATACTATATAAACTATTTGAAAAAATAGACAAAGAAGGAATTTTATTTTAATTATATTTTTTGTTTTTGCAAAGACAAAGAGATTAAGTGACTTGCCCAAGGTTACACAGCTAGGTAATTATTAATTGTCTGAGGCCAGATTTGGACTTAGGTCCTCCTGACTCCAGGGCTGGTGTTCTATCCATTGGCCACCTAGCTGCCCCTTAAAGAAGGAATTTAAAAAAAATTGCTTTTATGACACAAAAATGGTGTTGATGTGTAAACCAAGAAGAGTTAAAAAAAGAGAAATAAAACTATAGACTAACTTCCTTAATAAATATTAATAAAAAAGTTTTAAATAAATTACTTGTATAAGAACATTATAGGAATATAGCAAAAAGATCATATACCAGGTGGGATTTATAGTAGGAATCTAGGGCTAGTTTGAAACCAGGAAAACAATAAGCATAATTGATTACAACAATAACAAAAATAATAAAACTAAAATTATTTTCTCAATAAATGTAGAAAAAGCTTTCAATAGAATACAACACCATCCATTCTTATTAAAGACACCAGAAAACATAGGAAAAATGAAATATTTTTAAACTGATAAGTAGCATCCATCTAAAACCCAAAGTATTGCCTATTATGAGAATAAATCAGAAGTCTTCCCTATATACTAAAGGTTGAAGCAAGGCATACTGCCTTAGAAATGATGCTAGCTATAGCAATACTAAAAGAAAAAGAAATTGAAAGAATTAGAATAGGGGTTGAAGGAATAAAATTATCATTGTTTACAGATGATATGATGTTATACATAGAGAATCCTAGAGAATCAAATAAAAAAACTAATTGAAATAATAAACAGCATTAGCAAAGTTGAAAAATATAAAATAAACTTATATAAATGATCATTTCTATATATTATCAACAAAGTCTAAGAAGAAGAGTTAAAAAGATAAATTCCTATTAAAGTAACAGACAATATAAAATACTTGAGTATCAATCTTTCAAGAAAGCCTGGAATATATAAACATAATTGAAAAACACTTTGAACACAAATAAAGGTAACTCTAAACAAGAATATTGCCAGCATAATAAAAATAAAAATTCTACTTAAGTTAATTTGCTTTTTTAGTATCATGCCTATCAAACTATCAAAGCATTATTTTATAGAGCTAGAAAAAATAATAATAAAAGATCAAGATATAAAGGGAATCAATGAAATGAATGTAAATAAAAGCAGCCTAGAAGGATCAAATTTTGTACTGTTTTACAAAGTGATAATCATAAAAACAATCTGGTGCTGGTTAAGAAACAGAGTGACTGATCATTGGGATAGAATAGGTACATATTATGCAGCAGTAAATGGCCATAGTAATTTAATGGTTGATAAACCCAAAGATACTAGATTTTATGATTAAAAACTCACCATTTTGGAAAAAAAATTGTTGGGGAAAAAAAAAAGAAGTTGGAAGAAACTAGGTATAGACCTATCTATGTCTCTCTTATTTCAAGTGGATGTCAAAATGGGTAAATAGACATAAAATGCAATATCATGAGTAAATTGGGGAACAGAGAAAAATGTACCTGGTAAGAGATAGAGAGAATCCCAAGAAGTAAAATGGATCATTTCGACTATTTGAAAATGAAAAGGTTTGTTACAAATAAAATTAACATAGCTAACATTAGAAGGAAAACAGAAAGGGGTGGTAGGGAAAGCGATTTTACAAATTTCTCTGATAAAGGCCTCATTTCTCAAATATATAAAGAATTGAACCAAATTTATAAAAATAAGAGCTATTTTCTAGTTGATAAATGGTCAAAGGATTTGATCAGGCAGTTTTTAGAAGAAATACAGCTACATAAAAAATGTTCTAAATCACAACTGATTAGAAAAAAATGCAAAATAAAACCATTCAGAGATACAACCTCACATCTATCATGACAGAAAAGGAAAATGACAATGATGGGGGGGGGAATTTGAAGAATTTTCCATTAGGTGTGATTAGGGCTTCTCATTTATTTATTTTAGGTTTCCACAAGGGAAGGCAGTTAAGTGACTTGCCCAAAGTCACACAGCTAGGTCATTATAAAATATCTGAGTCTGGCTTTGAGCTCAGAGACCATGCTCTATTCACTGTGTCACTCAGCTACCCGTTCTCATTTATTTTTGAATTGCTATATGTCCTACTATAGCTCATTCACTCTGAGGATTTTCAAATACACTCAAAACTTCATTATTTCTCTTAATTATGTTTGTTTTTTGCTTGAAAAAAGTTTGACTGAGTGAAGTGAGAACAGAAAGAATATTGTACACATTAACAACATTATGTTTTGATCAACTATGATGGACTTGTTCTTCTCAGCAGTACAATGATCAAAGACAATTCTAAAGGACTTATGATGGAAATACAGATGGGATACAGAGAAGTCTTATGGAGGTCTACGAAGACCAAAGCACACTATTTTCAATTTTTAAATTTGCTTTATGTTTGTCTCTCTCTTACATGCTTTCCCCCCTTTCGTTCTGATTCTTCTTTCACAACATGATTAATATGAAAATATGTTTCACATAATTATATTAGATTACTTGATGTCAAGAGGAGGGGGGACGGAAAAGATGGAAGGAGAAAAATGTGAAACTCAAAATATTACAAAAAATGAATGTTGAGGGGCAGCTAGGTGGTGCAGTGGATAGAGCACCAGCCCTGGAGTCAGGAGGACCTGAGTTCACATCCAACATCAGACACTTAGTAATTGCCTAGCTGTGTGACCGTGGGCAAGTCACTTAACCCCACTGCCTAACAAAAACTAAAAAAAAAAAATGAATGTTGAAAACCATCTTTGCATGTAGATGGAAAAATAAATAAATTTATTTTTTAAAAAAGAAAAATGAGTTTAAATACTATTCACTATTTGTTTTTTTATTTTGTTTATTTAAGGCAATGGGGTAAAGTGATTTGCCCAAGGTCACATAGCTAGGCAATTATTAAGTGTTTGAGGCTAGATTTGAATTCGGGTCCTCCTGACTTTGGGATTGGTGCTCTATCCACTGTACCACCTAACTGTCCTGACTATTCACTATTTGTGATAACTTTTTATGCAACCAGAATTTGGTGGGAAGGAGCTTGTGAGAATAAACTTGGGGTAATCATTTTTCCTTTTAAAGGATAGCAACTATGAAAGAGTCTGTGGGTGTGTGTGTGTGTGTGTGTGTGTGTGTGTGTGTGTGTGTGACCTATTGTGCCCCTTGACCAGCAATATTTAGGGAAACAGATAGACTGGAACAATGAGTACCTCCCCCTCCATTTCTTCTTTTATTCTGACTTTGCTCCTATCCTCATGGATGTTGGGAATCTCAGAATATATCTACCAATGTCCCACTGCAAAGCAGTATTTAGACAGCCTATGTGGATATACATATCTTACCTGAACAATATAAATTTCTATTGACACATAGCAGTTGTTCCTAAATTAAGGTCCTTTTCCAGCCACTTTTATATTGTTAAAATGATCATCAGAGATAAGAAATCTGAAATTAGTTGCTGGTTAATTTTATGTAATGAAATGCCAATTAGCAAGCATGGTTTAGAATCAAAACAGTCAAATGAAATGAATTTTAGCCTGGAGAGTCAAAAGACTTTGCTTTTTTTTCTTGGCTCTCCCATTGTGTGCCATTGAACAAATCATTTAATTTTTCTGTGCCTCAGTTTCCTTACTGAACAAAAGGGGATAAACATACTCTTTTTTTCTTAATCATTACCATTTAGTTTTGGGTTTTTTTTTTTTAGATTTTTGCAAGGCAAATGGGGGTAAGTGGCTTGCCCAAGGCCACACAGCTAGGTAACTATTAAGTGTCTGAGGTCAGATTTGAACTCAGGTACTCCTGACTCCAGGGCCTGTGCTCTATCCACTGCTCCACCTAGCCACCCCCATTACCATTTAGTTTATGTAGTCATATGGATCAAATGATCAAATAAGGAAACATTTTGAAAACTTTGGGCGCTATGAAAATGCAGATTACTATCAATATTTTGGTTTATTGCTATTATCATCATTATCTAGTGAAATCTCCAGGTCCATGCCAGAGCAATCCAAGCTCTGGCAGTTTGTTTGTGGTCCAAAGACCAATCTAACGAGATTCAGAGAGACTCATAAATTGGTTTGTTGTGAGATGATAAATTTTTACTCCAGTTTTCAAACATTGTCTATGAATGTCTGGGTAGGTTGTGATCTTTGCCAAGGCAGGGTATACCCAAACTATTGAAATCACAGACCTTTGAAGTATTGAAGAAAGTATATCTGAGGGTCTATGTTTAAAAAAGATCAACTGGAAACGTGGGAACCATGAAGGAGATTCTGAAGGAAGATTAGGGATATGAGAAGAAAAACAATATTTGTTATCATTATTAAAGCCAAGATTGTAAAGGGTGGCCAGGACTAACTGTATCAAATGCTGAAATGCTGACAGATCAAAGGAAATGTGGATAGAAGGCTTTGAATTTGATTATGAAAACATCAGTGGGTACTCCATTTCAGAGAAGTGATGAGAATGGCAATAAGACTGAAGGGCAATCAAGAAAGGAATTCAAGAGGAAGCTGAGGTGATAACCATATAGAGGATGTTTAAGGGAGTTGGATAGGGACAAGAGGGAGGATCTTGATGACTATATTTGTATATTTAAGGATGACTTGCCCACATTTCAAGGTTGCCAGGAAAGAGTCTGAATGGTGAAAAATTAACAAAGCAAAATCTAAAGAAAGATCATTAGAATAGCTGACAGACTCCAGAAACGACTTTTTTTGAGGATCAGGAAATTTAATACATAATTGGGTAAAAGTGTGAAGGAAGAAAGTGACAAATAATGAGAAAGAAGGCAGAATTCAGTACTGTGCCCTTTAGGCTATACTGCCTTGATAAAGAAAGACAAGAAAAAGGAGCACCAGGAGTCAAATTCCTCAAGTAAGGAGAATATAATATTCTTTGCTTTAAAAAATGGCTGAACTGACCTTAGTAAACTAGTTACTCATTTATCCTATTCAGTGTCTCGAGCAACCTGTCACTGGCCTTGCTGCCATTCTCATTCCCTACTTTGTACCCATCCCCCTTCATTCCCCACTTCAATCTTTTAATCTTGAATGGCAGTATAACCAACCCTTAACCTTTGGACTATTCCTTGGCAAACCCATGCATTTTTATGTGCATTAAATTTGCCAGATTCAATTAAATTCAATACATGTGTTAAACTTTGCCAATTGAAAGCACTCATCATCCTAGGAAAAACAAAAACATATATCTAGGAAAAACAAAAAACAATATTTATGTCTGCATCTTATTTGGTGGTATGATATGAGGGGGATCCCTGTGGTGTCTACCAAGAGGTCCATTCCTGGGTGGTTTGATGTAGTTTAGTATAGAAAGTGAACTGGAAGTGGAGTCCAAGTACCTGGGTTTGAATCTTAGTTCTACTCATTACTGTATTACAGTAGAGATTAGGTTAGTATCCCTAGGACTCACTTTCCTCAGCTGCAAAAAGGAACACTAGAAGGAGTGGACTAACTTGTCCCTAAGATCCCTTTTAACTCCAAGTGTCTTGCTCCTCTGAATTCATTTTATTTTGTTGTTGTTGTTTTTTTAGGTTTTTGCAAGGCAAATGGGATTAAGTGGCTTGCCCAAAGCCACACGGCTAGGTAATTATTAAGTGTCTGAGACCGGATTTGAACCCAGGTACTCCTGACTCCAGGGCCGGTGCTTTATCCACTGTGCTACCTAGCTGCCCCTGTGAATTCATTTTAAATATATATCCCTGAAGTGGTTCTGGGGCTTTGAACAAAGTCCAGACTTGTGGACCAGAACCCCCACATCAGTTAATCAAAGAGGCAGCTTAGTGTAGTGGAAGAAGTTGGAGTATCTAGGTACATATCTCACCTTTGAAATTCAGTATGGGGGCAGCTAGGTGGCACAGTGGATAAAGCACCGGCCCTGGAGTCAGAAATACCTGGGTTCAAATCCGGCCTCAGACACTTAATAATTACCTAGCCCTGTGGCCTTGGGCAAGCTACTTAACCCCCATTGCCTTGCAAAAAAAAAACACCCTAAAAAAAAAAAGAAATTCAGTGTGACCTTGGACAAGTCAATCAACCATCATGGAACTCATTTGCCTCATTTATAAAGTGAGAGGATTGAACTATTTGGCTTCAAAGATCCCTTGATCTGTGATCATGAATGAAATTAATCAAAAGGTGTTTAATATATGCAAACAATATATAATATATAAACAATATATAATATAAATAATATACTATATATCAATAAATATAAATAATATATGCTAAGATTTGGGGTTTACCAAAATAAAAACAAAAATCTCTGATGTTGGAAAAATTTCCTACTCACTGTGGGAGGATTTACTTTAGTCTCCTGCTTTTGCAAAAGGATACTTATTCTAATAAACCTGCTACTTCTGCAAGTCATCCAATTACTGAATGATTATGCAACCATCTCCCCATTTTCCACTTTCTAGCTCATCTTTAACAATCTATTATCACTTCATCACTTCTTTTGTTGACTCATTCCTCTTAAAATTCATTAAGAATAAGAAAGGCAGGAGATTTGGGGTCTGACTCTCAGGAAAACCTTGATTCGGTGATTGTAGTTTTTTCCTTGCCAACTTTGGCATAGAAACCAAGAAATATTTTTTAAAGAAAAACATTTTTCCTTCCTTCTAACAGCCCACACCTAAGATAACCTGAGTAATTCTTCTAATATGAATTTAAGTAGGACCTGGAATATATTTCATGCTTCAGATTTTCTGGGAGTAGGATAGATCCCTCAGGCATGGAGATTGTCCCTGCCAGTCAGCAGCTAACACTTTTTTAACACATGTGTTATTCCTATGAACACAGGCTGAGCCCTCTGCTGAAAAGATGACAAAAAACAGGCAGCAAAGACCAAGGGAATTTTGTTTTCAGTAGTGAGTATTAGGTTCCACAGTAGAAGGAAATATTTGTATGAAGAATAGTTTTCCCACCTCCAACACTTACTAGCTGTAAGACACTAGGCAAATCACTTAACCTCTCTGTGCCTCTGTTTTATCTGCAAAGGTAGCTTGTCAGACTCAGTAACCTTTTAATCTATGATTCAATTATCTTTCTGTCCCCTCACTTTCTTGGTAGAACAAAAATATTTGTGATATCAATTTATGAGGTGGAATTTGTAAGCTACCATCTTATCCAATTTCTATCAAATTAAGTCACTAGGGAATTTTAGCATTGACCAATGCAACCCTAAATCTGAAGAGAAATTCATTCTATCACACCCTTTGCAGGTAGCCATTCAACTTCATTTTGAATTTTTTCAGCCAGGTCAAGTCAAAAGGCACTTAAAAAGAACCTATGTTCCAGGTCTTGTGCCAAATGCTGGAAAATATAAAAAAAGGTAAAAATTAATCCCTGTTCTCAGGGAATTCACAGTCTAATAGGTAAGACAACATAGAAACAATTATGCATAAACAAGATACTTGAAATCACTTGTCTCAATGTTCAAAAACTCATTATTTTAAAGTTCTTCATATTGAGACAAAATTTGCTTCATTTTAATTTCTATCCATTGTTGTGGTCCTACTTTAACCCATTCTAACAGCTCAGAATGTCAGATCCTTCTTCCAAAAGACAGAAAGAATGTTTCTTATTGACACAACGTTTTCTTTCCATTGGACTAACCAATCTCCATTCTTCCAATGTTCCATGAGATATGGTTTCTAAGATACTGCATCACAGTGGATAGAGTACTGAATTTAAATTCAGAAAGGTGTGAGTTCAAGTCCTACCTTTACATTTTTCTAGCTATACAAGGTCAATTAACTTTTCTGAATCTCAAACAACTCCCCCAAACCTATCAATCAAATTTTATCACATAACTAGGTAATTAGTAAGGTTCTGAGGTTGGATTTGAACTGAGGTCCTCCTGACTCCAGGGCAAGTGCTCTATCCACTGCACCACTTAGCTATCACTATCAAACAAATTTTAGAAGGATTATTATCTGCACTGACGGAGAGAAGTATGCAACCTGAGGAAATCAATGACCTTTAATATATTAATATAATAAGCTGTACTGATGAATGGGCAGTAGGTTCTTCATGTGAAGGCTGAATGACTGCTTGGAAGTATTGTAGAGGAAATTCCCTTTTGTGATCCTGGCCAGTTTGTCAATGTTGTGGGTTAGTAGTCATGTGTGACTCTTCGGAACCCCAGTTGCAGTTTTCTTGACAAAGGTACTGGAATGGATTTACATTTCCTTCTCTAGTTCATTCTATAGATAAAGAAACTGAGGCAAACAGGATTAAGTGACCTGCTCAGAGTCACAGAGCTAATGAATATCTGAGGCTGGATTTGAACTCAAGTCTTCCTGCCTCCAGGTCTGGCATTCTTTATACTGTGGCACTTAGCTTGAATATGCCCCTCTTCAAATCAGGAACTCAGATGTGATATGAAATTATAGCTACACAGGAGCTGTTATCTGGACATTGTATTTATGATCATAGACTTTTAGAGCTAGAAAGACCCATAGTGATACTCAAGATCACTCTTCACTTTGCCAAAGAAAACAAGGCTGAAAAAGGTGAGATGACTTACTCCAAATTACTAGAACTTAGTTTTCCAACATCCCATTTAGATGTTGATATCACCTGGTCATCTTTTTTTTAATGCAATATAAACTAACTTTGTTTGAAAAAAAGTTTTATCTTGCTAGGCGGCTCTTATTTGACCTACAGTTAACAAAACCTTTATGGAATATGAACTATGTTTCAATAAATTTGAATCAAATACCTCCTGTATACAAGACAGTGAGTTGGGCATTGAAGGATACAAACACACAAAAAATAACCTTTGCTTTCCTTAAGGAATTCACATCAAATATCCAATATCTGTAAGGGGACTATGCCAAGCACCAAGGATACAAAACAAAAGCAAAAACCATCCCTGTCATCAAGAGACTTACTGTCTACTTAGGGGAATACATTATAAATACAAATAGGAAAATATGAAGCATGTCAGTTAGGTTTTGCAGTGGGTCTTGGAGTCAGGTGGACCTAAGTTCAAATCCTATCTCAGAGACTTAGCTGTGTGATACTGGGCAAGTCACTTAACCTTGACTGCAGAAAGAAAGAAAGAAAGAAAGGAAAAAAAGCAAATGCACAAAAAACAAAGGATCAAAGAAATGAAGAAAATGACAGAAAGGAAGAAAAAAGAAAGAAAATAAAACACATGACAAAGAAATCATAAGAGAGAGAGAGAGAGAGAGAGAGAGAGAGAGAGAGAGAGAGAGCTAATAATATAGACAATAAAGAAAGGTCCCAGGTAGTAGGGGACAAGAACTGGGCTTCCATGGAGCACACTATGTCTTTTCCTCCATTATATACTCATTCAATTGAATAGAACTACCTAAACTGGAAAGATGAGTCAGCATTCATTTAATATGTTTATCCCTGGTGATAAAGTTGATGTCACTCAAATGTTTTCCATTTCTATTGCTTGGAATTCCTGGTATGTAAAATTGACCTGGTCTTCCTTGTGTTTTTTCTTTTCTCCTCTCCACCCTGAATCTTTATTCCCCCCCCCCCCCCTTAGCAGATACTTTTCCTGGCAGGTCCTCTAGTGTGAGAAGTATGATATCATCTGAGAAGCAACACAAACCCAGATACAAATCATTCCACCCAAGTCTTGGAGCTGTCCTCAAAGGAAAACAAACTTGGCACTGACCATAAACTTAATGAAAACTGAAAGCTGCCAGCATATTAAGACCAAAGTAGTACAGAAATATGGCCCCCTCAGCAACTTCTAGAGGGAATATCACCTAAGGAGGAAAAAAATCTGGAGTTGTGTTCCTTATAGAAATCCCATTATATTCAGTCATTTGGGTTTTATATCTAGAACAGACCTAATTCACTCCCATGAAAATAATCTTGCAAGGTTAACAAATAGGGTCAATTTTGAGCTACCCAGATCCTCTATGTATTCCACAAGGAAAGAAAGCCTTAAGTTTCCACTCAGAAAGAGGTAGTAGGAAGACTTCAACCCATGTAAAACTGCATTTGCATGAAGTACTGTATCTCCCTACATAGACACTCCCATGTATAAAAAGCACCTTAATTTTGGAGGCCAAAATTTGAAAAAAAATGCATTACAAAAAGTTATTGAACTCAAGTTATAGTCATCATCAAATTCATACAACTCCTCATTACTATCAAAACTCCCATCCATTAACTCATCCTCATCTGTGTTTGATGATGAATCACTGTCTAAGGAGAGACTCTTACCACTCTTCTCCCTATGCTCTAATCTGTAGTTGACCACAAGTACTCCCTGGGCAAAACTGGTGTATGGACGAATGTTTAGTCCATTTTGTTTCATGAACCTGAAGCACCTATTGTGTCCTCCTTTGAAATCAGTCATTTCTTATTCATCAGCAATTCTTCTGGCCTCCTGCTGAACCATTTCTGTGGACACAGGAATTTCAATGGTCCTTTGCTCTTCAATACACCTCTTCAATTCTCTCTCTAACTCAGGCTATTTGGCTGCCTTGCCTCTCATGGTTTTCTTCTGCCAGGGTGTTTTCAATAGGGTTTCTTCTTCAGGTAGTCAGTCTTGGATTGTTTTCTCAGTTGGAGGAGGATCAGACTGATGTTCAGCAGCATGATTTCCATTCTATCACCCACAATAGCTCTGGTGTGGGTCTGGACAAGAATATACAAGAGTCAGGTTGGGTAGAGAACACAACCAAACAGAAGAAGTTGGGAAGTGAAAATCTACCAACTTTATTTTTGGAAATTCAGAATTTTTATAGCAAAAACATCTCAGGAATGACAGGTTAAAAGAGACCCAATTTTACAAGTTCCTGGGTAAATTTACAATATTTGTTCTTAGAAAAATGCATGCTTCTCTATCAAAGAAACCTTTTACAATCATCCTCAAGCCACTGATTATCCTAGGTCACTGGTGAGCCAATGGATCCATACAATGAGCAATAATCCATACATACCTTTGATGAAGAAGATCACCAAGGATATATGAATATCAGTCCCTGGGGCTGGCCCTCTACACCATTCACTTTTGTAACTGAATGACTTTGAATTTGAATTCAGTACCTGATGAAAATCTTTTTTGGAGCCATTTCTGGACAGAACATGGTAAAAACATCACCTAATATACAGGTGATAATGGGGAACAATGAGTGCAAAAACAAGCACAAAGATGCTCCCAGTTTTTAGACCCCCAAATTTTTCTTTTCTTTTTTAAAATTTTCATCTATATTTTCAAATTACAAAATTTCCCTCCACCCTTCCTTCCCACCCCCCCTTCAGTTGGGAACAGTCAGGTTAGCATTTTACATACATATTTTGTTAAACATATTTACAAATTAATAATTTTTTGGCATGAGGAATTAGGATTAAGGGAAAGAGATACATAAGAGATACTTTTTAATAAAGTGTTCATCAATTTTGGTAGGGGTGTTTTTTCTGTTTTTTTTGTTTTTGTTTTTCTTCATCTGGTTGGGGATTAGACTCCAAATAGTTTGGAAAATGGTGCATCTCATACATGGGGAAATATGGTATACTTATTGACTGAAAGTGAATTGAGTGGTCTGTGGACAGTTGAGCTATACAGCTAGGGAGCAGTATTTTCAAAATCAATACCATATTTTTTTCTATATAGTGGAATATTCACAATAAAACCATTTCAGGATTAATATTCCTCGTGAAGTCCTCTCAGGGTTAAGAAATATTAAAGAAAGAACAGACTATTATTCTTAAACTATTTCTAGAAGAAAGCCCTTTGTATTCCAAAGAGGTGACTCACTCTCCTAACTTTTGATAAGACTACTTTTACTGACTACTAGAAGAATAGTAGACTTTTTTCTCCACGAGAAAAACCTTGCATTCCAAAGAAGTTCATAAGACTCTTCTTGTTTGATGACAAGTAGACTGTTCCTAGGCCTTGCATTCTAAGACAAGTTACATGACTTCAACAAGATAGTTATAATCTTGAAGGTTATTCTCACCATCTGGATGGTGAGGTAATATTTTATGGAAACCTTTCATTCTTTTCTTTGTTGCTGGGGTAGATTTTCACAAGTAGAATGTAACTTTGAAGACTAACCAATGAATGAGTAGAGATGGACAAAGGGAGGAGGAGGAGGGGATTACATTAGGCCATATAATTTTGCTTGACTAACATTTTGGAGCAGCTCCTTGATCTTCACTACCTTGGTGGGACTTGGAGTGTGTCCTTTTCTCCAGAAAAACCAAAATAAACTTTTTTTTTGTTCAGAGGAGTCTCTATATTTTTAAGTGGATTTGTATGCCATACATACTTATGAATATGTGACTTTAGAGTGAGACTAAGGTTGACCCAGTACATTTCTTGCTTCTATTTGGGTATAGGTTTCCCCATTATATACAACCTTCCAAATGGGGAAGTGATCCTCTTTACCCCTATTACACAGAAAGATAGCAAAACTCATTCCCCCTAAGCATTAAAATAAAAAAAGAAAGAATTCTATGGCATTCTAAAATTATAGATTTAGAATTGGGAGGTATCAGAAAAGTGGATTATAGCCCTTTCACTTTCTAGATGAACTCAAGATTTAGATAGGTAAAATGTTAGCTTATGTTATAGAGGTACTAAGTAATGGGATCAGGATTCAAGGCCTCTGACTCCAAATACTGAATGTAACATTCTGCTTCTCACCAAATTCTTGGAAGGCCTCTGGCAGTCTAATACCCCTCTCAGAAACATGTTTTTAAATTCATAAAAATCACATTGTTTTATAAAAAATTATATTTAGTAATCAAAGGATTATATTTAGCAATCAAAATATTTAAAATAAAACAAGTTCATGAACCCCAGGTTAAGAATCCTTCTTTAATGTCTTCTAGAGGCAGAAATAATTTATGTCCCAAGGCATCACATTCCATTTTTGGAAAATTGTAATTGTTATGAGGTATTTCAATATCCCAAATTTCTGCCAAAGTCTCTCTTCAAATGTGAAAGCCACAACTGCTCACAATACCGCAGGTCTTTAAGTATTCTTTAGCTCTAAAATACCAACAAGAGAAAACAAAATTAGTATGATAAATAGATAAGGGCAACTGGGACTCTAAAAATCATTCAGTCACAGAGAGAAGCCAGGTTGAAACCAGAGGCAGAGTACTTGTCATTCTAGAAAGTGCTGTGGTTCAGAATCAGAAGACCTGAGTTTGAATTCCAGCTCTGCTACTTACCTACCTTCAGCAAATTGTTACCATTCTGGAATGCAGTTTGGTCATTAAATACATGACCTCATGGTACAGAATACTTGAAAACTTATGAAATATTCCTGGGGAAATTCCCATGATATCCAAGAAGAGACCAATAGGGAAACTCATGGACTTTGACAGAAGTTCGTGAACTTGTTGTTTAAATATTTTGATAATGATTTAAAAATAAGTTGTTTTCCTTATAATTATTTCTATTCTGG
The DNA here is from genome assembly GCF_037893015.1 of Macrotis lagotis. NCBI lineage: Eukaryota > Metazoa > Chordata > Mammalia > Peramelemorphia > Peramelidae > Macrotis > Macrotis lagotis. The sequence continues at coordinate 125,047,228 of NC_133660.1, forward strand.
GCAAACTCAGCATCCATACAAATGACAGAATCCACTCTCCATCTCAAAATAGGTCCAATTGTGTGGATACTTAGGGCTGACTCAGGATGAAGTAAGACTAATACATATACTCTAAAATTCATCTTTGTAGGGAGACCATAAAGCAATAGGGAAGCAAAGATCTACTTCAGTTCAACTGGAGTAGATTTTTCTCTAATGTGGTCACCAGTTCTTAATGATAATATTTTTTATTATTATTATATTTGTATGATATAAATAACAGATCATTAAGACTATGATAATCAACATTATGAAAGTATTTAAAGTATACAAAATACTTTCCTCACAAAAGCAATGTGAGGTAGGGGAACCTATCCTGTCCCAAGGCATTTTTATCTATTTTGGGAATTGTGGATTAGTTTTTGCTCACATATAACAAAATTCTGACTTTCTATAATTTCCATCCATTATTTCAAATTCTACCCTCTGGAGCCAAGCATAATTAATCTAATCCCTTTCCCATCATGTAATCACCTTCAGAAAGATAGCAATCATATCCCTCTCTGGTTTCTCAAAATCTTCTCTTCTCCAGGCTAAACATTCCCAATTCCTTCAACTAATCCTTAAGCAACATGATCTCCAGTCCTTTCACCATAATCTTATTCATCACAGAGTTTACCTTGTGTATCACCTTCCTAAAATATGGCACCCAGAACAGAGTAAAACAGTATATCAAATGTGTTCTAATCAGGGAAGTTCTATCAGCATTACAACTTCCCTTATTCTGGATACTTTTCTTCTCTAAATATGGCCTTATTATGCTTTAGCTTTTTTGGACACCATTTTCCATTCATATTGAAATTGAGACCTACTAACCACCTCCACAAGGATGATTCTTGGAATCTTTATAAATCACAGCTCACATTTATATTTGCAAAGATCTTTACATTCATTATCTCAGTACTCTAGCCATGCTGATTCCATCCTATGCTTCTGAAGTTGAGTTTTTGAACCTGTTAAAAATTTTACTCCCTGTGCAGAAACTCTTGGTGTAGAAACAATAAAGATCCACAACTTTTCTAAAACTTATCATCTTAGAGTAAAAGTATGTGATGAACTCAAATGGTAAGACTTGAACTTGGATCTCTCTGACTTCAAAATTATCTTTCTAGTCCTTATACTATATGTCTTCTTGTATTTCTAGTTAATTGTGTCTTTCCATGGGTTTATAAAAGTTTATAGAGATATCTGAGACTGGGTTTATTTAACTATAAATCTTAAAAAATAAATTTAAGATATTTTTATTACTGTCCATGGAAAAAAAGGAAAATTCTTTAGCTACTAACCACTACAAGATACAGGTAGGAGGTGGTATGTTCTCATAAAATATGAAGCTCCTTAGAATCTTCATAAGTGGGAGAAGATAATCTTCAGAACCTTCAAACCAGAGTATGGTCATGTTACTACTACTACAGTGAGGTGGAATTGTCATGTTTGGTTGGCCTATTTTACTGGCAGAGGGAACTCAGCATCCTAGGAGTGTTCCTGTGGCTAACTATGCTTGCTCTTTTTTTTTTTTTTCATTAATTATATACAAGCTTTCATGATCCCATTTGGGTCTTTCTTGACAAAGATACTGGAGTGTTTGTGATTTCTTTTTCCAGTTCACTTTACAGGTAAGGAAACAGAGGCAAACAGGGTTGAATGACTTGCCCAGGGTCATACAATAAGTGTTTCAGGCTGAATCTGAATTCTCTCCTCAGTGTCACCGAGATGCCTGTGAACTGGGTAGGCCTACTTTATGAACACTGGTCTGTTTAATGCCAACAATTTCAAAAAGGAATTTTCAAATCTAATGAAGACAGGAAGTTTGCTGGTTTCTCTCCTTTTCTAACTTTTAGCAGACACTGACAAAAGGAAGTGAATATATGGGTGTATGTGTGTGTGTGTGTGTGTGTTCTCTTTACAACATGAACAATATTTTCAGGATTAAAAATAACAATTAGAAGGGGGAAATAAACTTGACTTTTTCTCATTTCAAAGGGGTCTATAAAACTTGGCATAGCATCCCAGTCTAACTTGACCTGATCACAAGCTTTGGTCATTTTTTTAAACTAAAATGCTTTGGATCTTTCCAAGGTAATATTGATAACTGAAACTGAACAGAGAAACAGTAGCATCTGGTTTTGATGAATGGAGTCTGTTTGTACTTTAAAGGAAAAGCATTCAGGAAAAGGCTGGAAATTCTTGTTCAGAGAATCAGAGTCCAATAGCATTTTTCAATACCTGATACGTGTATGAAAAAAGTGACCTTGGTGACTTTGCTCAACTAGTCCCACATATTTTTTAGATTAAAATGTTATGCTTGATTTTGAAATGTGTTGTGTTTTTTCTATTTTCACTTGTTGTTGTATGCTTGTATGCTTTTTTCCTAACTTGAAAAAGAATTCTTGCTCAAAGCAAAAGTAAGTGCTCTCTCAGTCTTAATTCTGTATTTCTAGTCTGTACATTCTATAGAGAGAGAATTACCTGCTACATGAAGGTAATTGGTTCCCATTATTGCTTGTTGGAGTTGATGAGAAAGAGAGAGAGATAGAGACAGAGTCAGGAACAGAGAAGGGGGAGAGAGACAGACAGGCAGAGAGACAGAGACAGAGACAGAGTCAGAGAGAGAGAGAGAGAGAGAGAGACAGAGAGACAGAGAGACAGAGATAGAGGGAGAGAATAACTTGAGTGACAAAAGAATCTGTTACATTAAAAGCAAGTCCTTTTACTATCTCAAAAATGCTTTGAGGTCATGGGCTATGTCTTTTTCATCCTTATTTGCTATAGCAGTACCTTTCCCTTTGTTAGTATTCAATGAACATTCAAGGGGGCAGCTAGATGGGGCAGTAGATTGAATGCTAGACCAGGAGTCAGGAAGACCGGAGTTCAAATACTGCTTCAGACACTTACTAACTGTGTAACCCTGAACAAGACACCCAACACATTTATCTCAGTTTACTCTTCTGTAAAATGGGCTGGAGAGAGAAATGGCAAACCACAACAGTATCTTTGCTCAGAAAATCCCAAGTGAGCTCTTGTACACAATCAGAAATGACTGAAAAACAAAGACATTCCAGGCCTTCTACAATCTGACCCTACTTTTTCTCTTTTATTTCATCCTCATTTCCTGTTCCATAGCCTCATTTCAATCCAACAATAAACTGTTGACTGTTCCTTTAATGCTATATGTCGCCTCTTGCCTCTGTGCATTCACATAGGATACCAAACTTGCCTAGGATATACTCCACTCTTCTTGTGAAATCTCTTCTCTTTTAAGGGGTCACCTTCTCCACAAAATCCTCTTTGATTATCCCAGCTAAAAATGTGCATTCCTGACTATTTTTTCCTTATTAAAAATCTAAGTTTCTAGAGATCAAGAATTGGACCATTTTTCATCTTTATAGTTTCAGCACCTGGCATGTACTGTCCACATAAGCAATTACTTTTTTTATTGAAATAAATGTCTGAATATATGAATGACATTTGGCACATGAAATTTTATCAAGAGGTCAGATCTTCCTAAAGATATAACCCTTTAATATTTGCCACAAATCTTGTATATTTCAAATTACTTAAGAAAACAACCAGTTTCTAAATTCTCTTCTTTTGGTCTTTCCTTTTGTTTTATTTCCCCTCTGTTCCCTTAGCAATCTTATTTCTACTTAAGGTGTAAAGGGGAAGGGAAAGAAGTTAAAGCTCAAATTCCTAATGATACTTGTTTCAAGCTGCTTTGGTAAAAGATTTGTGCTAGGGAAGTAATGGAAGTTAGCAACTGAAATAAGGTTGTAGTAATTACATTGGAAATGTGAATTTATCAGTGTGTATGTAGTTCCTCCAGATACACAGATCACAGCCCATTGAGGCCTGCTCAACATGTGAGAGTTCCATCCCATAGAACCTCCATAAAATACACACTCTAAGTACTGAAGGCCTTCCTTGACTTCTTTCCACACTGCATATAAACCAAGAGAAAATAGGCTCTAGCCATTGGTCACCCCTCATATGTAACCAGAATGCACTACTTCTCCTGCCTTATTCCTCATTTTAAATATGTTACAACCTCTCATAGTTTCCCTGTCTCTCCACTGCCCTTTGAGTGATCCTCAGCTCTAATTATTCAGAGATTGCTGAATTCTGTGACTCAACCCCATAGACAATTACTGGAAAAATGTCACAGATTCTAAACATTTAAATTACCATTCCACCATCATTTCAGATGATCAAACAAGAGTTGGCTGGTGTTTGTATACTCTGGATTTCAGATTTATTTTTTTAAGTTTCCTTCAGTAGTAGGTAACATAAAGCGTAAGTTAATTTGTAAATAAAGGGATCTACCTACATTATATTTGTAGCATTAATCCTATGGTTTTTCACATAAAAGGCACTGAGTAAATTGAATGTATGCTACATTGCCATTGGCAGGAAGTGCTTAGAAGTTCAACTGAATGTCCTTTCCTTTGTATCCCAGCTAATTGGCTCATTGCAGGCTTTTGATGTGATTGGAAGGGCCAAAGATCAATGAAGCCTGCTGGTTGGTCCAAATCAGTGAACTACAAAACCCCTAAACAAGCTATTGTAGAATTAGACAGAATTTTGAAAACAAATACACGCTCTATTTGCATTTGACCTTTCAGTACAATTTTTCTTTGGCTCCACCAAGAACAGGGACGTCTAATCAGGGGATTATCAAGTAGACTGGGGAAATATAACAAAGTTCTGTGCTGCAGTAAATATTTGTATAGCAAAACCCTGGATAAATTCCATGTTATATTTTGCTGTTGATAATTTAATAAATCTATGATATGCCTGAGGTTGTGCAGTATCAAAATATATTGTATGATGAACCTTTGCAACCTATTGTCATTAGGGATTCCTTGTGAAATAGTTTTTAGAAGTCTGACCCAGTGTTCATAAGGAGGAGATGGGCTAGAAGTAAGGAAAGTTGAGCATGAGTAGATTTTATTTTATCATACATAGAGATGGAGGAGAAGGTCATAGTCAACACTAACAATTTTTAAAAAGGAAAAACAACAACAAAATTGTTCCCTGAGCATGGAACAAAGAACAGGCCTTCAGTGGACTGGTAGAGTGGCAGGCCATGGAACTGGATAGATAGGCCAGGAGCTCATCCTGGTGAAGCCTCTGGGGGACATTGATGTAAATTCTTAGTTCTCCCCAGTTGATAATGATTATTTTCTATCTACTCCATATATCTTGTAAATAAATATCTAGTTATTTATATTTTGATTCCTTCATTAATTAGACTGTCAATCCATGAGAAAAGAAACTGTTCCCTCTTTTTTTCCTCTTTTTCTTGGCAACCCTAGCACTTAATCTAGAACTAGTGTTTAACCTATAAATCACTGTTGAATTGACTTGATGAAAGATTGTAACTACTGTCAGTGCTCTCTAAATGTTGATAACCTGGCTCTATAAATGTTGATAACCTGGGGCAAATCTCTGATCACCCAACATGTCTGGCAAGAGAATGGAAACATGGTTATTTTTAAATTAGTTAATCCTGCTCTCAAGGAGAATTACAAATTGGATTAGATTCCATGTGACATTATGCTAGAGATATTAACAATAAGAGGCTCTGTTATGGATTTTGAAGAGAAATGACCAATTTATAAACAACTAATTAAACTCCCAGACTCTATGCTTCTTCTTGTTTAAAGCAGTGAAATTCAGGATTCTGTCTGTAGTCAAAGGAAGAACTAATCACTGAGGTGTGGGGGGCACTTTCTGGGGATTAATGACCAGCTGGGAATAACTAATGACCCCAAGAACAGCATTAGGTCATTAACCTTAGCTAGGCAGTTGTTGGGAGGGAATGTTCCAGATTGTGATACTCTTAACATAATGAATTCAGGGAAAAAAACTCACACAAGTACAAAGCTGCTGATAATTGCTGAGCTTCTCATAGGTGTAGTTTGCATGTATCTTATTGTCCTAAGTTCATGAACCTACTATCTAACATGAGATATTTTAATATTGTTCATTCACTGCAGTGGTATCTGACCCTTCATGACCCTGTTTGGGGTTTTCTTGGCAAAGATACTGGAGCGGTTTGCCATTTCCTTTACCAGCTTTTTAACAGATGAAGAAATTGAAGCAAACAAGGTTAAGTGACTTGACCATGGTCACACAGTTAGTCAGTGCTTGAGGCTGGATTTGAACTCATGAAAAATAGTCTTTCTGATTCCACATCCAGTGTTTTATCCATTGCACAATTTGGCAGCTCAAAATGATAGAAATAGGTCAAATAAATGGAGAAATATGAGCCACATGCCAGTTAGACATGAGGCATCTGGGGCATCACAGGTCAATGTGAAGTGTGTTAGACTGGGAATCAGAAGGGCTGAGTTTGAACTCAGACTCTGTTGTTCACTATTTATATGATCTTGGGAAATGCCATGCCTCTATCATTCCTAGTTTTCTTATCTGTAAAATGAGAGGACCTTCTAGGAAACTTCCTGTTAGATTCCTTTTCACCCATACCCTGCCAGATCAAAGCTAGAATAGGCCAAAAATCCAGAGGAAGAACTTTAGCCACCTAGACTACTATAATCAAGTGTAAAAATAATATTCAATTCGACAAGAATTTATTAAGCAACCCCTGTGGGCCAAGCACTGACCTAGGCTCTAGGGGAACAAAGACAAAAATCAAATAGTCCTTGCCTGCAGGGAGTTTACACTTGATTAGGTGAAAACAGTATGTTGACAGAGAAGCAAATATATGGGTGATTATGAGTGAAAGAATTACTAACTTCTCAGGGCATTGGGAAAGTTGTAAAAGGTAGCACTTGAAAAAAAAAACCTTTAAAAAACTGGGATTTCTAGAAGTAAAGAAGAGGATAGAGTGAACAGGATTCTAGGTCTGTGGAAAGATATGGAAGTGAGAGATGGACCAGCAAACAGATCAGTCTGGATGGAAAAATAGAATATATGGCCAAGAATAACATGGAATTGACTGAAACCATAATCTGGGGTCAGACTATAAAGGGTTTTTTGTATATCCAAAAAAAGGTAACTTCTATTTTGTTTTAAAGAAAACAGAAAACCACTAACATTTCTTGAGTAGGGGTGTAAATGCATAGGGTGAATTGGAGAGAAGTAAAAGAATAGGCTGGGATCAGAAAGGCAATCATACAAAAGAAAGATGACATGGGCTTGCAGGAGATTGGTTTTGGTTTGGAATCACTTAGAGAAGGGGACAAATGTAAGATTTTGGGTCACAGGATCTTATTTTATTTTTATTTATTTTAGGCAATGGGATCAAGTGACTTGCCCAAGGTCACACAGCTAGGCAATTATTACATGTCTGAGGCCACATTTGAACTCAGGTCCTCCTGACTCCAGAATTGGTGCTCTACCCACTGTGCCACCTAGATGAATGGATAGAGCAAGGGGACAGGAATCAGGAATACTTTTCTTCCTGAATTCAAATCTAGCCTCAGATTCTTGTGAACTGGGTGACCCTGAGCAAGTCACTTAACCCTTAACACTTGCCTCAGGTTCCTCATCATGAGAGAGAATCCCTAAAGGGAATTCTTTTTCAGGTGTGAGTTTGCCTAGATAATCTCTATTTAGATATATTTTTAGATACATTTTGATACCTATGTATGTAGGTATTTAGAAAAATTCCAATATGGTTTAAATATTTGCAGCAGTTGTACCTGTTGGATTTCTTTGCCTCCTCAAGCAGCAGCCTTTCTGCCCTTAAGATACTTCTTCCTTAAGGTCTGCTTCCCTGTTTGATGAGTACTTAACCTAAGCCATCATCAGAGGTCTCCTGACCATACCTCCTTTCCCAGATGGATTCATTCTCTGTATTTCAGTTTCTTGCCCCTTTCCTCTTCTCCCCCCTTTATATGTTGCTATTCCCCTTAGAATGTCACCTTAGTAGGGATTGTTATGCTTGATTGTATTTATATAACTCTAAAGCTTGGCAAAGTTCTTGGCTCATAGGAAGCTCTTCAGAAATGCTTTCTCTATCTCTCTCTGAAATAACTGACAGTATTCTGTATATAGAGAAAATTCCGATAGCCCCCTAAACCTAGCCAATCCATCCATCCATCTTGCCCTCCCTTTCTGCTTTCAGCCACCCTCATTCTGGCCCCTGGTTGGGAAATCTTGCCTTTTTTAGATCATAGAAGTACTGGATAACCTTTTGCTTAATATGTGTAATACTCATTAATTTAGCACAGGCTCTGGGCCCTGAATTTCAGTTTACAATCGGCAAGTCTAATTTAGGCTTAACAGTTCATTAAGACAATTCTTTTGTAACTGATTATTTGTATTTCTCTTCTCAGAGAAGAAATGTCTTATTTATTTTGTGTGACTTTATTTTCTTTAGAAGACAGTGGAAAAAGAAATTAGGAAAGTGGTCTGGGGGTAGTGGTGACTAGACAAGTTTGGATGACATTCACAAAGTGGGCTGGACAAATTCCCGTTATGCCAAGCCAGGCCACTAGGCAAAGTTTAGACAGGTCTTGCGTCACTGCTGCTCATGGCTCCAGGAAAAGACTTGAATGTTCAGGTTATCCCCCAAAGGTTGCCAGAAAATACCTAATAATCCTGTGGGGTAATTTGGGGCCCTCCTTCACCACCACCTGGCTCCAACCTGCCTTCCCAGGTTTATCCTACACTCATCTCTTTTACCCTTTCCATGTGCTAGCCAAACTGACTACTCCCTAGTCCTGAATCACATTTTGCCCTTTCTCAGCCCAGTAAGCTAAAGTCAGATGGTGAAGGGTTTAAAAACCAAATAGTGGAATGTGCTCCCCTTTTAAGGCCTCAGTTTCTTTTTCTTTAAAATCAGAAGGTTTAACTAGCTCAACTGTAATTAGGTTGGAGTCCATGGATTTCTGGAGGTCTGTGAACTTGGATGGTTAGAATATTTTTTTTTAATAAAACATCTTTTTTTTTTTATTATTGTTTTTGTTAGTCAGGAAATTTTCAATTGTGCCTGACTATTCATGACCTCATGAGGGTCCATTTCGGATTTTCTTGGCAAAGATACTGATGTGATTTGTCATATCCTTTTCTAACTTATTTTACAGATTAGGAAATTGAAGCAGAGCTAAATGACTTGTCCAAGGTCATATAATTAGTGAGAATCTGAGACCAGATTTAAATTCTGGTCTTCTTAACTTCACACCTGATATTTTTTCCCCCTCCATCATCTAACTGCTTATTTTTTTCACTAATCTTTAAGTAAAGTTTAACATTTCCTTCAATTATGATTTTTAAAAATCTGAGAAGGGATCCATGGACTCCCTCAGATTGACAGGAGGGTCCATGACCCTCCCCAAAGAGTTAAGAACCCTTGGATTAGATCATCTATAAGATCTTTTCTAGTTCTAAAGCTATTATACTCCAGTGCTTATATGCATCCTACCAGCAAAGGAAAAATGACTTCTTAGATCCTATATTGATCAGGAATAAATTACTTCGTTATTTTCAAATAACTCCCATTCATTAGACATAGGGCATTCATTTGTTCATACAAATAACAAGTATGAAGTGGGAGACATTGTGGTAAAGTGGAAAGGGACTGTTGGATTAGAAAGCAGAAGATTTGTGTTCAAATTTCAGTAGTCATTTTCTACCAGTGCGACCTTGGCAAATCACTTAACTTATTAAAATGAGGACTTTAGACTAGGTAGCATTTATAGGCCTGCCTAGCTCAAAAGCTATGATGTCATAAGTAACTACCATCTGATTAACAGTCATAAAGGAAATACAAATGTAAAAATGAAACTGTTCCTATTCTTATGGAATTCATGTTCCATTAGGAAGAAAAGCAAAGAAGAGCAAATTTAAAGTGTGCATATCAAGGTGGGTAGGGGAGGTAGGTGAGGAAGAGATTAAAATAAATACAATGTAATTTTAGGAATGAAGGGGGCTAACACTCATAAATGAGAGAATCTGGTAGAAAATGGCACTTGTGCTGTGGCTAGCAGTGCTGATCATTTTTCCAGGCTTGGGAGGCACTCATAGAAACCAAAAACTTTGAATTATATGCTTTAGAAAGATCTATGGACAAGAGTGATGCAGGTCAAAAACAATGGCGGGGGGGCACTTGGGTGGAAGAGTAGAATGGCTAGAAAGTGGAAATAGAAAACCATCACAGAGAAAAATCAGATTCATGAAAATAGAGGTCATTAGAGGATGTCATTGACTCAGTCTAAAGAAGGTTAAAATAGAATAATGGCTTCTTAATAGCAACATCTTAATATTCTGGATATCTAAATGTGACTTCATCGTGTAGGTGATATTATCAAAATAGCAAAGCTCTCTCCATAATTCTGAAATAGTCTCAGGGTCCATTCTGCAAGGAGACTTTAAGTTGTCTGTCTGGATATATTCTCTTTGAAGCTCAAGGATGTTGTGAAGTAGTGGGGGGAAAAAGCTCAGGACTCAGTCAAGAGGCTAGGTTCTGTGTGATCATGGGCAGGCCCCAGTTTCTTCCTCTGTAGAATAAAGATAACATCCTACCTGCACTACAAAAGGGCTATGAGAGAGAAGAAGAAATTCTATAGACTTTAAAAAAACTGAACTATAGGAACTGTGACCTGAGGTACAGTGGACAAAGTCGCTCTTCCAGTGATTCTATGAGGTTCCAGTTTTATTCATAATATTCCCAGGGGTGGCAGGAGGAAGGCTGGGGGCAGGGAGAAAAAAAATTACCAAATGGGTCTTAAGTCTGCAAATGAGAAGCCCTTTCTAGAGATGTCACAAGAGAATTTTGATGATTCTTGAGAATATCAGGCTTCTTGAGATCAGAGATTGCTTTCTTTATTGTATTTCTGTGAAGAGACTTGGAAATTACTTTTTTTCAACTCAGTCTAACACTAGAGCATTAAGTTCCCAGACCAAGGATACTGTTCTAGAGTTAGGGATACTTCTAGGAGGGTTAAGGCTTCTAATATTCAAGTCCTCATCCATCATAATTCCTTCCCTAATTTAATATTTCTTAAATATGATGTAACCAGTGGTAAGTGTTTCAATATCATTTTGATTAGTTAATACTTCCTCTAAATAAAAGGACTTTTTACTAAGAAGATGAAAAGATATCACAAGCACATTCTCTCAGCTACCCCTTGGTCCCTGGGGAAAGCGGACCGAAACTTTAAGTGGCTGCTACAAAATTCCTCCAAAATTCAGTTTTGAATGCAGCATGGCACTCTCCTTTTTTCAAGACATAATGTTTGCAGGGTTGATTCATTGCAAAACTAGATCATACAGGTCACACTTCACTACTGCTTCCTCAGGGTTATGATATATACAATAGTCTCTGATCTGGACTCCTTTCATTGGACTTTTCCTGAGTCCTTTAGCCTATCGAAGTCACAAGGTCACAGGCAAGGCTATTTTCAGATATTCTCTCTCTCTCTAACATTAATTCACCTAATATTTAGAAAGATTGGACAAATTGGGGGACAGAGGACACAGAGTTACTTTATGTTCCCAGGTTACATGGGAGCCTGAGTGGTGAGATAATATAATCTCAGCAACACCTGTTCTCACAAGCTGAAACTAATGGTACATCATTCCTCACCTTGATGAGGTGACAGAGAGAGAGAGAGAGAGAGAGAGAGAGAGAGAGAGAGAGAGAGAGAGAGAGAGAGAGAAATTGAATCTGAATCTATCTTTAATTCCAACTCAGCATCCAGTTAAAAGATTTTCTTACCTCCTACTAAGTAGATAAGAAACAGTCATCAAATAACTGTCCATACTGTGGATTGGGGGATAGTACCCCTTAGCTAAATATTATTGTGTGTTTGGAGGAGAGCAGATTGCAAATGTTCCAGTGACTGAACCCTGCATCAAGAACTTCTGCATTACATTTGTATTTTTTTATATAGAATACTGCCTTGCTTATATTTTTCTTCTTTTAAAATTTTGGTTTGGTTGTATAGAGTCCCTCATGTTGGTAACTCCTTCTACCATTATAGATCCATGTATCTTAGAGGCTTAGAGAATTAATTGAGGGCATTGATTTCTTCATTAGAAAACTGACTATAACTTTTGACTACTTAACAACTAGGTAAACTTCAGGGCTAGCCTACTGGGCCTTGCACTTAGAATAGGGATAGGGACTGGACCTATGACTTCATTACTATAAGGAATTTTCAGAGGAGGAAACTCCCTTTAACATAACAAATGAGGGTAAGCATTTGCAACTTCAAGGCTTTTTTAATTTTTTTTTTTAGGTTTTTGCAAGGCAAATGGGATTAAGTGGCTTGCCCAAGGCCACACAGCTAGGTAATTATTAAGTGTCTGAGGCTGGATTTGAACTCAGGTACTCCTGACTCCAGGGCCGGTGCTTTATCCACTGCGTCACCTAGACTCCCTGGTCTTTCTTTTTTAAGAAAGATTTTATTTATTTTGTGTTTTACAATTTTCCCCCCATTCTTGCTTCCCTCCCCCCCCACCCCTCACAGAAGGCATTCTGTTAGTCTTTACATTAGTTCCATGGTATACAGTGTTCTCAGTTAAATGTGATGACAGAGAAATCATATCCTTAAGGAAGAAAAATAAATTATGAGATCAACTTCTAGTCTTAAACAATTGTCTAGCTTACTAAGAGGTTTGATGATTTGCCTTACACATGGTAAATAGTTAATAAAAGCTTGGTGAATTGAAATGAATTTTTTGAGTGTTTCTTCCCTGGAAAACACTTGGCCTGGTATAGAAGACAGACTCTCCTCTGGTCTGCTCTGAGGAGAGTGACTACCTAGATCCCTTCTAGATGTGAAGAACAGGAGAGAGCTCACTGAATAGCATAATAGTCTTCTGTGGGAAAGACCTATAATAAATCATGCCTTAAGAGTGAGTTTCTTTCTCTCTCTCTCTCTCTCTCTCTCTCTCTCTCTCTCTCTCTCTCTCTCTCTCTCTCTCAATGGAAGCTGCTTTTTGGTTAAGGTAGAAGAAGCCGAATAGCAAATCTTGGATTGGAAATTCCAGGTTCCTGAATTTGAGGTGGCAAATCATGTTTGCCTATCCTTAATATAAATACCTGTGTGTTATAAATTATCATCACGTCTAAGAATTTTCAATCACTAGCACTCTGTTAAAATAACTCAGACTTATGAATTACAGCGGTTACTAGACTTAAATCATGGAAGGAGACTGCTACACAAAGCTATGCTTTCCAGAATAGTAATGTGGTTGGTCTAATGATTTATTCTAAGTACTTCAGGTCTCTAAGAAGGGATACTGTCCACAGAGAAAACCAAAAAGACTTGCATCCAATTAGAAGCTGAAAACACTAATAAAAATGAGTTATAAATATAAATATTTAGAAAAATGGGTTTTTAATAGATTGACAATTAGACCAAGTTATAGCCCTATACCATATAATACTCCTCAGGCTTATACAATTAAGAGATGCTGGTGTGTCAGGGAAGAGAGCCCTTGATTTGGTGTCAGAGGCCTGGGTTCAAATCTTGGCTCTGCTGCTTACTACTTATATGCCTCGGTCAAGTCCCTTCTTTCTCTTCTCTAGTCCTCAGTTTCCTCATCTAAGCAGTGAGGATTTTTTTCTTTCCAAATTTTAATCAATGATCAAATAGTGTTGTCATTTTCTTGTCCTTTTATCTGGGCAAGGTGTGGTTTTAATAGGGAAACATCAATTTTTGGTAATGCTTTTGAAAGCTCCAGAGATCACCAAACTAAGGACCTAAGTGGAATCAAGTCAATATAATATAGAGGTAAGAGGAATTTGTCTTAGATTCAGACAAGACATACATTCTTATCTTCTCTCTCCAACTTTCTAATTGTATAGCCTTGGACAAGTTATTTGAGAGATTTGAACTTTAATTCCCTCATTTATAAAATGGGATCATGGCAGTTATGGCTGAGTCATAGGGTTATGTTATGGAAGGAAGGTTAAATGAGATCATTTAGGCAAGTAACTTAATGAGTCTTAAAACACTAATCCTGGTCTCTTTCTATCTTCTATATTATGCTCCATCCCCCACCCCTCCTTAGACTATTCACTATTTCTAACCCTGTGCCTTTGTCCTATATCCATAAAATGGAAAGGTCCCCCAACTCATTTCTACCTCTTAGAATCCTGAGTTTCTTTCAAAACTCAGCTCCAGAGGCAACCTCCCACATTAAGCCACTCCTGGTTCTGCTATTAATGCCTTTCCTGTCCAAACTACCTTGCATTCAATTGATATTTATTCTACATTGACTTATATATGTTCACACCATCTCTTCTATTAGAATATAAATTCCTTGAAGGCAAAGGTTATTTCACTTTTGTTTTGGGATCCTTGGTACCTAACCCAGAGCCTGGAAATAGATGCATAGTAAATGCCCAAAAGAACTACATTTAACTCATGCCTCAGACACTAATTAGCTGTAGTTGGGTAAAAATTACCTAATCTGTTTGCCTCAACTTCTTCATATGTAAAAAAACTAATAGTATCTAGCAGATACTTCAGAGAATGTAAAGTTCAAGTGGAATACTGTCTGTAAAGTGCTTTGTAAACTTTAAAGTTCTGTATAAATATTATTCTTAAAATTATTATTGTTAGAAATATCATGGTCATCTTGGAGGCAGGAAGAACTGGCTTCCATTTATATCTTGGAGACTGAGCTAATGACTTAATCTCTCTTTGCCTCAGGCCACTCTATAGGACTTATCAATGAATGTGTGCTGGAAAAGAGGTTTCTAAACTAACAGCCCAAGACAGATATTTCTGAAGGAAGTCCAAAGTAGATTAAAATGTAATTGTTAGGGGCGGTTAGGTGGGGCAGTGGATAAAGCACTGACCCTGGAGTCAGGAGTACCTGAGTTCAAATTTGACCTCAGACACTTAATGATTACCTAGTTGTGTGGCCTTGGGCAAGCCACTTAACACCATTGCCTTGCAAAAACGTAAAACAAAAATGTAATTGCTAAACATTTAGCAAAATAAATAAAAATAATATAGAAATAGATAGTTAATATGTGGTTTTCTAAGTCCATATATGACCAGTAAGGATCTTTATGTAACTGTTTCTATTTGAGTTTGACCACTGAACTAGAGCTTATATAATTCTTGAGAGTTAATTGTTAAATTTTCATTGTATTTTTACCTTGAGAATCAGCAAATGTTACAATTCAGGACTTGATTTACTGTTTTTTAAATTGTCTAGATTTAAGAAAGTACTGGGAAAAAATATTAATAATGTCATGTGTCCTGCTTAGATTTCTTTTTTTTTGAGAACTAGTGGTTAAATGTTTACTTCATATATCCTTGCTTTTGATTCATAAAAATCAATGTAATTTGATAGACTTTGAAATCAAGATCTGGGTTCAAATTCCATGATAACTGTCATGGATTGACTACATGACTTTGGGCAAATCATATCCACTGCATGGGCTTCATTTTCCTTCTCTACAAAATGAAAGACTTGGATTATATAACATGTAAGGTTCCCAAGTTGTTAATGATCTTAGGGAGAAGGTTAACACATAGAAAGTTCCAAACATTGATGAAACCTCAGATCCTTCACTGATTCCCCTGTTGTTACTATTATTATTATTTAAATGTTTATTTATTTAACTTTTAATTTATGGACAAAACAAGCATTTCCATAACATAGTATAATAAAAAATGATTGCACATAAAATTCCAAATTTCTTATGTATGATTTGCTTTTCCTTTTAAATATATAATAAAATCAAGTAAACTTTTTCCCCTTTTTTCTTCTCTTCCTATTTTTTATAATAATTATTTTTTAAAAGAATGCATCAATACAAGTATAGAAGGTATCATTCAGTAGAAAAGTAGAATTCATGGTAAAGTTCTTGGGCAGTTATAATGACTTCTATTGATTTTTCACTGCATTATCTTTCAGCAAACAGAACCATGAAATAGTTAATGCTGTGTCAAAGCTCTGTTTGCTCCCAGAGAGGAATTTACAAACTGGGAAAATCAAGTTGAGTGTATAATGTGTAAAATGCCCAGAGACCATGAATCTTGAGATCAGACTTATTTTAGCATCCGTTGGCTAATGCAGAATGACAAGGGGACTTCTGTGGGAGTCAACTTTGGGAACATAAATAGTAGCTTACTGTAATTCATTACAATCATATTGAGTTGAAGGGATAGGAAAGGAATTTTTCAGGAGTAAAAGCTTGAAATGTTCCCGCATCCATTTTAATAAGGAGAGATATTGAATGTTTCAAGACATACTCATAAATCAAAAAGACCTGAAACTAGCTTGGCTGCATTCAGTCCACACTGTGATAAAATATTTAGGCTTTTCTTCTGTGAGGACACAAAAATGGAGCTGGTTAAAACTTCCATATCCTAAAGCAACATAGAGTGATAATGCAAACATTTATATTAGTTTGCCTTTTTAACTTTGTATGTTGTTGATTATGCATATGTGTGTGCAAATATGTGTTTATGTCTATGTGTATATGCCTCTTTTCAGTAGAATATAAAAGTTCTTTCAAAACAGGCATTGTTTCTCTTTCATTTTTATAACCTTAGCTCCAAGCAAAGTGTCTGAGATATAGACACTTCATAAATGCCTGTTTGTTGTCACACCTCTAGACCCCCAAACCCTTAAACCATCATATCTCTGGATATCATTAAATCATATACTCTTAGAGCTTGAAAGTACTTTAGAAGAGTTATAACTAAGGTGGAGCAGTCTGCTCTTCATTGCGAAACTTCTGTCATTCAAGGGGACGCCCTTCCTCTCCATGTGATTCTCCAGCCTAACTTCCCAAACCCTATAATTCTCTATTTTACCTCCTCCCCTCTTATCTAGCCTGGTCTTCCACCACTGGGGAACAACCAAATGGCATCTCTCTTCCATGACCCACTTTCATCCATTTCTTTCTATCCCCACCTTGTCTTGAAGGGCTACACTATCAGTGACTTTAGGATGTAAAAAAAAAGCCCTAATCTCTCTATGGTGATGAGCCATCCCTTCTCCTTTATAGAGAAGGAGTTGGCTGCCTTATTTATTGCCTGCTGCCCATACTCAACTGAATTTGCCCAAGAGAACAAAATTTCCTAACTATGACTGTGGTCCTTAAGGATCATACATTCTAAGTCTTTCATTTTATGAAAGAAGCACAATCTCAAGGCACAGATTGTTAAATGACTAACTCATTAATGGCAGTATAGACTAAAACTCAGCTCCTTTGGCTCCCCTTTTAGTCTCTTTCCACTAAACCATGCTGTATCTCTTGTCAGAAATTAGTTTAGAGAATTTTATGAATTTCATCACAATAACTGACAAAAATTGATTGAGAAAAAAACCATCTTTGTAAATTAAAATAACAATACACCAGACAACTTTAAGTACCATGAAATGAGTTTCCCTCTGGCCCTGATGCTGAAGGGAGGTCAAAGGCATACCTTCCCCTGAAGCCATATATGGCCAGAGGACCATTGGACTTTTTTTTTTTAAAGATGAATGTGCTGGTATGATCATGCTCATGGAGCCTACTGACGTTCCTACACAGGGTGGTCTGTAAATACTCTAAATCTTTGCTTACTATATAAAATTACAAGAAAGTGCTATCTTGCATCACTCACAAGCAATAGATTTCTTTGTTAAGTTCTGCAGGCCCTATTAAGCAAATAATATTATTGTAAAAAATAAGATAGTGGCAACTTTCTGTAATTTTAAATTAGTTTTAAAATAAGTTTTGGTCAAGGCCTAGCCTTTGGTTTCAACTCCTTTGTTTTGTGAAACACGCAGAAAACAGTCAACTTGTTCAACATTTTGCCCCTGATCATAAGAAAAATCACTTTTCCCAGAGAATTTAATCTGTCTCAAGCTTCCAACTTCCCATTCGTTTTCCTGCTTCTTTTCTTTCTTTCTCTTTGAAAAACAATTTTTGTTTCATTTTTGCTATTCATCTTTCTCCTATACCACTTTTGGAAGGTGGGGAAATCCAAGAATAAGGAAGAAACAAGTGTGTGCGCACGCGCTCACACACACACACACACACACACACACACACACACACACACACACAAACAGTTTTCGAGTAGTTTTAAATTAAGACTCCATTTCCAACCAGAGTAAGTAATGGGACACAGGGATTGCCCCAGATCAGTAGAGACAGCAAAACAGAAAATGATTTTTTTCATTCTTAGAATCTGATTAATTAGCATTCATTTTAACTTGACAGTGAGATAAAAAGCCATGAATCTCTTATTAACATTGGAATATACCCCAGCTGGAGCACAGTTTAAGATGGTGTGGCAATCTAGTAGAATTCCTTTTGAAATAAATATAACTCTCTGACAAAGTGACAAGGACAGACCCAGTCACCATGTCCTCATTCAGTTGATGAAAAGTTGAAATGGGCTCCAAGTCTGTCTGTGGCTCTAATTCTTTTTCCCTTCCTCTGAACATATGGAATGTGATTTTGCCAAATCAGACACATATCCTTATGGGATAAGATTCTAATGGCCTTGCAAAGGAGTTTTCTTGAAAAAGTCTAAAACAGATTATATTCTTTAAAAAAAAGCCTTGGTTCCTTACTTTGCATGTTTTAGCATCGCATTCCATTAAAACTGTGTTTGAAGTTCCTTGGGATTTGCTAAAAATTTGATAATGCCTAAGCAGATAAGAGATTATATGCTTTATGTATATATATGAAGGATTTGTTCCAGCTTGGATCCAATGTAGTAATTGGCCACCTACAGTGAGCAGTGTGTAATATCAAGACCCTCTGGCCTTGCTGTCTTCTGAGCAGAAAAGTGTATGTGCACCGTGTTTGAATTTCATTCGCTAACTTTCTGGAATGTTTAAGCACAGTGCACGTGTATGTGCATGTGTTACCTGTGTCATGTCACATTAGACTCACTTTTAAGGACAGGTTGTGTATAACTGGAATAAATAGCCCCTCGGGGATCAGATAAAGAGACAGAGAAGAAAAGTACAGGACTCTGACATTAAGTAATTTACAATATAACTCCTGAAATATTAATGAAGAAGTACCTGTCCCTACAGAACAGGTTACCCTTACCCATGGATTCAGTGACGAACACAGAACATTGGCAGGCTGTCTATTGCAAAGTTAGGATCATGTTAGCCTCCCCCTAAGCCTAGCAACAGTGTGAGTCCAGGTTGGTTCCTTGTCTAGTAGACAAAACACATAAAAATAAAATACATCATATTGGTAGGCAGAGAGTGAAAGGTTATTGTTGTTTAGTCCTCCTAAATTCATCATTCCATTTGGGGTTTTCTTGGCAGAAACACCAGAATGGTTCACCATTTCCTTCTCCAGCTCATTTTACAGATGGGAAAACTTAGGCAAACAGGGTTAAATGACTCATCCAAGGTCACACATCTTTCTGCATTTAAATTTGGCCTCAGACATTTATTAGCTCCTTACCCCAGCTTTCTCATTTGTAAAATGAGTTAGAGAAGTAAATGAAAAACTACACCAATATCTTTATTTTTTTTTGGCAATGCAATGGGGTTAAGTGACTTGCCCAAGGTCACACAGCTAGGTAATTACTAAGTATCTGAGGTCAGATTTGAAATCAGGTCCTCCTGACTCCAGGACTGGTGTTCTATTCATTGCACCACTTAGCTGCCTCACCAATATCTTTTCCAAGAAAATCCCAAATGGGGTCAACGAAGAGTTGGACATCACTGAAAAAAATCACTGAAATGAATACCAAAAGTTAAGTGACTTGCCCAGGGTCACATAGCTAGTAAGTGATTGAGGCTGGATTTGAGTTCAGGAAGATGAGTCTTCCTTTCTTCAGGTCTAACACTCTTTCTACTTCATCGTCTAGCTGCCCCATATAATTGTTATTATCTATTGTATTTTGAAATATAATCGATAATAACAATTACCCTATTGTATTATGTTTATTAAATTTTGTTGATATAATTTGCTTTATAACAAAGACATTTCTGCCACCTGAAGGCTCACTCCTGCTACAAAGAATGAAAGTTAAGCAAAAGCAACCCACAGTTAAACAAAAACAACCATCTCTGAGAGTGCATGCAACCATCCTTATCCATTGCTCTCTACCCCTTACCAAACAGAGGGAGATGTGATTCATACTCTTCTCTAGGGCCAAACCAGGTGACTTTAATTATTTCAAGTTAGTCATTGTGTCTCTCAGTCTCTGGGTTCTGCTTACTTCCCTCAGCCATTAGTTCATTCAAATCTTCCCATGTTTCTCTGAATTACATTACTTGTGATTTTCATAATGTGATAGTATTCCATGACATTCACAGAGTCACAGAATGTTCAATCTGTAAAGAAAATCAGCAGTCACTGAATCTAAATCACATCCTGAAAAGAATTCTATATATACCTGACAAGTGGTCATGGATCATCTTCTTAAAAATCTCCAATAAGAATAAAAACCAACTTCCTCTCATTTATTCTACTCATGGCTAGCCTCATTGTTAGGAGTTTCTTTGGAATCAAGATTAAATTTGCTTTGTTTTGCTACTTCTACCCATTGCTCCTAACTCTCTGGAGCAAGACACAAATCTAATCTCTTTCTAATGTTGGCTCTTCAGGTATATGAAGTCTTTATTTCCCTGAGTGATGCAGTGAATAGAAGACTGGGCCAATAGTCAGGAAGACTTATCTTTATGAATTTTAATTCGGTTTCAGACACATTACTAGCTGTGTAACCTGGGTAAGTCACTTAACTCTATTTGCCTCAGTTTCTCATCTGTAATATGAACTGGCAAACTATTCCAATATTGTTACCAAGAAAACTCCAAATGACATCACAAAGAGTTGGACACAAATGAAAAATAACTGAGCAACAGTTATGCACTCATATAACATGGAATCAAGATGTTACTACAATTTATACAGTTGTTCCCAGATTAATGAACATCTTTCTTTCAATTTTTTTACTACCACAAAAATGCTATTATTATAACAAGCTAAATCCTTTTTATTCTAATCCACTATCTCTCAGAACAGTGATACAAGTACATCAGCAATGGAGCATAAGGCCATAAGCACAGATAAGCTAACAGAGTAAAAAATTGTGGACCAAGTGGCCATAATGTATATGAATAAGTCATGTGTTGAAGTCTAGAACCACTGCTCCTTTCATTGACAGGTCTTTGAAAGTCCTACATTTGAATTTGATTGACTTGATTTTTTTTTAGCCCCATTCTGATTCATAGAATATCACTATGACCTAAAATTGGCATAGGTTTAATGGAAAGGGCATTGATCTTGGGGTCATATGAACTAGGTTCCATTTCCTTTTGTATTAAAGTAATATTATAATTTTGGGAGGCAAAAAATACCTTCTCTGGGCCTCAGTGACATACTTTGTAAAAGTTCGATTTGGATGAACTTCAAGGCATTTCCCAGATCTAACATTCTATGATTGATGATATCTTAAAATCATAAGAAATCTTAAAGAGCCTATGGTCCATATGACATTTGATGGCTTTCTTGTTTGTCCCATAAATGGCCTTGAATTTGGGTAAATCTTGCTTTAGTTTTTTAAACAATTAGTACAAACTTTGCTCCTTTTGAAACTCTTTAGAACTGATAAATAAAAGTACGTATAGAATAATTTTTACATATCCATGTATATATATATATATATATATACACACACACTTATATATATATATATATATTTATCCATTTATATATTTTTGTCTAATGGTAGCTATCTCTGGGGGAGGGAAGAAAAAAGAATTTTATGTGATAAATGTAAATTTATGACATATCTAAAAGTTATAGGAAGTTGTACATAATAGATTTGCAATTTCATGTACAATCATCTTTTTTTATTCTTCTGTCATGGAAATACTTATTTTATAAGTTTAAAATATCATAAATAAAATTCTAGAAAGAATAAAAAGAAAGAAGAAAGGAAAGATGAAAGGAAGGAAGCAAGGAAGGAAGGAAGGAAGGGTGAAAGGAAGGGAGGATAGAGGGAAGAGAAAATAAAAACACTAGTTTTCTCTCATTTTATAGAGTACCCCTTTTCCCAGGAGGGAGAAAATTATGAGAAGGAGTTGAGCAGGGGAAGACAAAAGGCAAACTAGACAGTTTGCCAAATGATAAAAAGAAAAGTCTTCCAAGTGGATTTTGTTAGAAGTGATTTGAAGATTGAACACATACTCAAGAAAATATGAAAAATATTATTCTATAGTCATATATATATATATGTATATGTATGTATATATATATATATTCTCAGGTATTATACATTTTCCCCTCAGTGGCATAGATTGCTTTATCAGGAGTTGATGGTCATGCTAAATTAGTCTAATTTAGTACTTCCATTCACACAGCTTCTAGTCTAGTCAACTCTCCGTAATCTGAATAGTTACAATAATTGCTTTCCCTACTTCCACTCTCTCCCTTCTCCAATCCATCCTCTCCACAGCTGCCAAAATCATCTTACCAAAGTATATTCAGCTCTTTCTAACCATGTATCTTTTCTGTGTGAAAATCTACAGGGACTTTCTATATAATTACCTTGGTATTTAAATTCCTCCACAATCTGGCTCCAGTCTTCATTTTAAGATTTCTATTCTTTCTTGTGGACTCAGTGTGCTAGTCATATTGTCCTTCTTGCTACTCCTCATTCACAAAATTTTATCTCTTGCATATAAGCTCACCCAGGTTCTATATCTTGTTATACAAGGTGTTGCATCATTTCATAGGAAACCTGAGGCTCACACAGGTTTAGAACTCATTCAGGAACTCACAGCTAGTCAGTGTCAGGCTTAGAATTTGAAACCAGGATGTCCAACTAACTTCAGGGCCTTTGCAGGGATTTGAATTTTGCTTTTGAGTTGGGGGAAAAAAATGAGGAGCCATGGGTGGAAGTTGTAGAAGCTCTGTCCTCAAGTGGAATGGGACATTTTAGGAATATGGTAAGGATGTTGAGTTCTATCAACAGAGGTCTTCAAATTATATATAATTCAATGAGGATGTTATAATTAGGATTTATTATTATAGAAAGGGTCATGTTCTCTAAGGGTCTCTTAAACTTTAATTCTTTAATTCTGAGTGTCTAGGAAAATGTGATATTAGGGAAAATCTAAACATTATGGAAGTTATGATATTTATAGCCAGTAAATAGAACAGTTAGGCTTGTGCTTTAGTCTGTCTCTTACTTTTGCTCTTGTTTATCTTTCACCTTTATTTGAGTATAGAAAAGTATTACTTAGATATTGATGTCAGCTTCTAGACAGATGCAAAAGTGCTAGATGTGAGAGTTCAAATTTCAGCTTTGACATTAGTGGAATGAACCTGGACAAGCCAGTCATGACTTTAATGCCTTCAGTCTCAGTTTTCCTCACTTGAAAATGTGGAATCATGCCTGTATTGGTTCATTTTCTCTCTCCCTCTCTCTCTCTCTCTCTCTCTCTCTCTCTCTCTCTCTCTCTCTCTCTCTCTCTCTCACACACACACACACACACACACACACACACACACACCACAAACGGTATTTTCTTTGGTTAAGGTAAGGATCCTGGTAACCTCACAGGCTTCTCCTATGATTTTAAAGTATATTGTCCTTTAAAATAAGTACTTTTTTTTAGAAAGGCCAAGAGGTTAAGTGACTTGCCTAAGACCACACAGCTAAGTAATTAAGTGTATGAGGTCAAATTTGAACTCAGGTTCTCCTGACTCCAGGGCTGGTGCTTTATCCACTATGACACATAGCTACTCCCAAAATAAGGCTACTTTTAAAACACGATGGAATAAAATTAATCTCAAATCAACTTTATTTTTAAAACAAAAATGGAACTTTGGGAAAAGCAGGATTTGTGACAAAAATCAAATGAATAGCAATGTGTTTCATAGCTTAGGAATTCCTGGTTAAAGAAATTACAATTTTTGTTTATTTATCTGTCTTCCCCAGTAAATAGTCAAGTGCCCTACTTACAATGGAGAACATAAGGCACAGAAATATGCCTCTAATCATGAATTTTGAAAGACATAAAATACAGCAGTAGTAGGTCAATATTTGATTGAAAGCCTAAACCAGGACGAAAGACACTAAATCATTTTGCTACTCTCATATATTGTGTTTCTGAGTCTGGATTCTCAATCACAAAATCTTAAAGTGAACATAAGAGAGAAATCAGTGAATCTAATCTCCCCATTTTACAGATAAGAAAGAAGAAATTCAATGATGCAAAGTCATATGCACACTAAAATAAATAATTTTTCACTTTATTTTTCTTTTTCACTTAAATTTCTGTTTTGTATGACTTCATATGTAAAATGGGTATCATTTTTTTATCTTCTTATGGGATATGGGAAAGGTTAGCAAGAAAGAGAAAACTCAAAACTGAAAATAAGAATGGAAAATAAAACAAGTAGCAGAACCCAATACAAATCCACACTCTCTGAATACTCCAAAATGAGAGTTCTTTCCACCATACTTCTATTCTTTGAATTGCTGGAGATTATTTTTATTCATACAGACTAGTTTGAACAAATTCCATTTAAAAAATTATTCTATTTTAAAAAAGAAAATCATGTGTTTGCTAAGAAACAAGTAAAGTCGATGGCATTTCCACATGTGGTCTGGGTATCTAGGGATTATAGAGACATAGATTATATCATCTCCACCATCCTCTGGTAGTTGTTAAGTTGTTTAGTATAATACTTCTGTTACTCCCTAAATGGTCTCATCATATTTCAGAGTTGCCACATCTTCTCAACACCTAATTTACAAAAAACAAACAAGTAAAAAAAACAACAACAAAAACTCACCTAATTTATTTCCAGTGAGTGATGCAAACACTGGATTAAATAAATTGGATGGTCCAAATAGAACTAGTTTATCACATTACAGAGCCCTCACAGCAGGTCAGAGACATTTGGGAATGAAAAAAAAAATCATCTACTGCCTTGATTGGTAAACAAGATGATGAGTTAAATTAGCATTCAATCTCTCTCTGTCCCAAATTCCCTTGCTTACCTTGAGCAAAACATTTAACTACTCTCTTTTCAGTTTTCCTGCTGAGGGAAGAAGATAGAGTAATATCTTTATCTTCTCTGCAGTGGTGATGGGAGCAATATTTAGCAAAAGCCTGAAAAAATATGCTGACAGTAATAAGATAATGTTTCAGAGAAGAATATTCATGTTCTTATGGCCTAACCCTCCACTGAAATATCAGGACAAAATTTATCCAAAGTAATTTTGGTATGTGAAAAATGGCTTTCAATGGTAAGATTATGCTTTTTTTTGGAGAAATTTAAACTTCTCAAAGATGATATACAAATAAAAGACTGAAATAAAAGTATACAAATGTTTGATTTGATATTTATATTGTTTTTTAAAAATATACTGTAGAAGTTCTTAGTTACATTCTTAATTACCACTGTCTTTGTAGCCAACATTTGTAGGGAAGATAGTTCAGGGGACATATATTTTATATCTGGGAATCAATATGCTTTTAAGACATTCCTTGTTTGGGTACTCTAGGATCCATGGTTTATAAATTAAATAGATGTAGATCTACCAGTTTGAAAGGGTGGCCTTTTTAGAAATTGTTAAATGTCATTCTTCTCTGAAAATTTTTCCCCCCATATTCTCAGGGGATTCATTCAATTTTTTATTCCCACCCTTAGAAAGTCAATCCACAGAAGCAGTTCCCTCCTGAGCCAAAAGGGAGCTCTGTGGTGAGATTCACTCTTTTGGATGGAAGACAAACTGAAAACAGGACACTGAGTCCTGTCGTCCACCTGACCTTGTTGTCGGTCTGATGTTTCAAGAGGTTTCCCGACGATGCTGTGGTTTCTGGTAGTTGTTTGCCTCATTGATCTCAATTTGGAAATATAAAAATGGATTTCTTTTAGTACACTCAAGGCAAAGTAGGAGCTCCATCTGGAGCCAATGGTCAAGTCCCTTGCAGAAGAAAGTTGCAGCCACCAGAGGAGTGATTCATACTTAGAACTTATCCAGTTCCTTTCCACAAATATTTATTAAATGTCTTCTATGTGTAAGGTACTGTGTTTAGTACAGAGGAGACAATTTTCTTTAAATGAAAAAGCTCCTGCCCTCAAGGGGAGGATGCTAGAGGAATGCAATATAATCTCAGATGATACAAAGCATTTTGAAAATAACATGAAAAAATTTCAAGATTAACAGAACCTTAATAAAGGTCACTTAACCCTAATGACGCCTCAGTTTCCCCCATACGTGAAATGATGGAGTTGGGCTATATGACCTCTAAAGACCTATCCAGCTTTGAATATTTAAATGAAGGGGAGGAGACAATTTTTTAAAAAAAGAAACAACTCCTGCCCTCAAGGGAAGGATGCTTTAGGAATGCAATATGATCTCAATTGATACAAAGTATTTTCAAAATACACAAAGTAATTTCAAGATTAACACAGCTCTAAGAAAAGTCCCCTAACCTTATCGGACTTCAGTTTCCCATCTGTCAAAGGACAGAGTTGGACTATATGACTTCTAAGGACTTATCCAGTATGAATGAGGAGGAGCAGGAGAGGTCCCCTATAGAGGGTGGTACCTGAATTGTGCTTTGAAGAAAGAAGGAGAATCTTTGAGACGGGGGATGAGGAAGGAGTGCAGAGAGGATATACGGCAATTTTACTGCTTGTTCAAAACCTGCCCAGCTTTAGGACGCTGTTTTTTTTTTCCCCTCATAAAAATCATCTCAAGGCTTTATCGAGTGCGACCAAAATAAAACAAAGACCAATTGCAAACCCACCACGAACTCAAGAATTATGTGGAGACCATCCCCATTCCTTGAATGTAAGATATAAATCCAGAGATTTCTCATGCCATCCTTTTGTAAATAATTACAGTTCTGCTGAATCTGTTGTATAAAGTTTACACGGGAGGCTCAGCGCTCGCTTGCTCTTGTTTAGAACATTCGGAACCACCAGAGAGATGTTGATACACGGCCCCACTGTTTCAGTGCCTAAGACATCGGCTACATGGGAACATAATAAACAGGAGCATAAAGACAGGTTTGTACAAGCAGTTTGGGTTGACCTTTTTGGCAGCTGAAATCCATCTTGAGTACATGGTGGGGCTGATGTGGACAGACATGTAAACTTCGCCTTGTGACCACAACTACGACTTCTACAAATATACTCGGATGCCCAAATCTGCATCTCTCTTAGTAAAGTATTTTAAAAGGGGGCTTGGAGCAGAGGGGCAGCAACTCAAGATAACACCAGGTGCAATATATTACTAAGAAATATCTATGTTTGGACTGGCAGGAAGAGCCAGGAAAAATGATGGCCGAGATAGACTTAATTCATAAGATCTTGTAAGATAAGCTTTCCCGTTAACTTTCTTTCCTTTAAAAAAAGTTCATTAACATGAGATTTATTAAAGTAAAATGGTATGATTTGGGAAAAATGAGATGGTAACAAAGAAAATTAAATTTGTACTTCTGAAAAGTTCTTTCATAAGAACTTCCTGGACCCATCCATCTCTTTCTAACATGATAGTATATAGAGGTAATGTGGCATGAAGGTTTAGCCTTGATGTCAGGAAGATCTGGGTTCAAGTCCTGATTCTGACACTTCCTAGTTATGTATAACAGGTTCTACCTAGAGGAAATTACAGTCGAGTTGTTGATCTATATCAATTCAGTGAATTTTTGTACAAGGAATTTTCTACACAGATGAAATTACAGATAGCTTTCCCTCTTTCCCCAACAGATATCTCAATAGCATTTTGTAAATGGAACATAAGTATGAAACTACATCCTGGTTATCACTGAACTTCCAATGCAAATGTAAAATTGACTTATTTTTTCCCTCTGATTCTCATGAATTAATGAGGCCAGATGAGAGCTGAAACTCATCCTAGAGCATGCACTTTCTCTTTCTCAGGACTGGGCACCATCATTTGAGCTAACAATAGGACAACCCATGCTATCACTTTTCCCATCAGTATCTATTCTCTCACAGTGGGAGCTCCCTGGTGTACCGGCTTTAGTCCCTGCCAGTTTGTAAGTTACCCACCAAGGGTAAAAGTGAAACTATTCTAGTTTCCAGCAGAAGCTGAACACTTCAACAGCCCACTCCAGTGCACTTCAGTTCATGACTCAACAGTCATTTAAGCCAACAAATATCTATTAAGTACCTACTGTTTCCAAGACATTAGGCTAACTTTAGATGAATGAATGTCTTCATCCTTTCTTTTACTTAATTTTTTTTTTGCAAGGCAATGAGGTTAAATGGTTTGCTCAACACACAGCTAGGTAATTATTAAGTGTTTGAGATTCAGACTCAAGTCTTCCTGACTCCAGGGCCAGTGCTCTATCCACTGCACCACCTAGCCATCCCATCTTCATCCTTTCTGTCACCTACTTCCCTTCCCAACTTTTCCTCAACTTTCTTCTTGCTTTTTCCTTAGTTTTTTTCCCTGTTAGAAACAGTAAAACACAGTAGAATTATGTTGGGCTTGGAAAATGGAGTTTTTTGTTTTGATTATTGACTCTGATGCTTTGTGGGATGAAATTGGGCAACATACTTTATGTTCTGAAGCTTCATTTTTTTTTAAAATAGCTAGGGGGGCAGCTAGGTGGTGCAGTGGATAGAGCACTGGTCCTGGAGTCAGGAGGACCTGAGTTCAAATTTGATCTCAGACACTCAGACACCTAGCTGTGTGGCCTTGGGCAAGGCAATTAACCCCACTGCCTTGGAAACAAACAAACAAACAAACAAAACAAACAAAAACCCCAAATAAATGAAAATAGCTAGGTGATGGAATCTATAGAGTGCTGGACTTGGATTAAGGAAGATATGGGTTCAAATTGTGCCCCTGCCATTAACTAGCTATGTGACCCTGGGCAAGTCACTTAACTGGTGTATGTCTCAGTTTGCCTATCTCTAAAAAGGAGACAATAATAGCTTTTATCTCCTAGGTTTGTTATGAGATTCAGAGGAGGTAACATATGTAAAGCACTTTTGCAAAGCTTAAAATGCCAAATTAAGTACTATCTATTTTTATTCATCTTAAAATGGGAATGGGGATGTAAAGGCAAGTAGGACTGACTGTGGAGTCAGGAAAATCTAAGTCTTGGTTCTGCCTCTCAGTGCCCCAATATAAATTATACCCAAATCTTCCCATGGGATACCTTTCCACCTACCCTCTTTTTTAGCTCCTTTTAATATTGTCTTCACTCTGTAGATTGTAAGCTCCTTGAGGACAGAGAGACTGTCTTTCTTTTTTTTATATATATTTTTATCCCCAGTGTTTAACATAGTACCTGGTCCATAGTAGGTGCTGCATAAATTTTTATTGACTGACTGAATAACCTGTTATCACTAATAGAGGGTATTTTAACACCAGAGAGCTACCCTTCTTTCACCTCCCCACCCTCCCTGCAATGGGAATGATACATATACCATTGATATCACAAGGTATATCAGAAAGTGCTTTATAAACAGTAGCAATAAACAACAAAAACCCTCTATGGAAATTTTAGCTATGATTATTGCTCCCTATAGACTGAAAAAATAAAGAAGTAGTGTGGTATAATTGCTAGGGAAAGGGCCTCAATCAGGAAGACATGGGTTTAAATGCTTCCTCTAATATTATACAGTTCATAGGACTGTGAACAAATCATGTTAGTGCTCAATGCTCCAAGAAACATATTAAGACTAAAAGTTAAAGAGAATTTCGAACCTGTATCAGTGAGGGACTTTCCTCCCTGGGAGTTCCCCCATTCTAATTAAATCACAAGTCTGGACAAACCAATGAATTAATTGAGGTAAATTAGAAATGTGTCATCATCTTAAAAATCATAATTCCCAAGAAACTAGTTATTCATTATATTCTGGCATGATTCCTGAAGATGATGTTGCTCAGTCCTTATTATAGCTCTACAAGATCTTGGTCTCTCCAATAGATGGGTATGTCCTCATCTAGACTTTATGTTTTATAAGATTATTATCAATTTATTAAGATTAATCAAGACCCTAGGCAAAGAGATATATGCCTGCCAAAAGGAATTGGCCACCATCATGGAAGAAGTCCAGGGCAGAGCCCAAATGGAAGAAGAATTGCTATGGTCTTGTTAGTGAATAAGTTGATCCATTCAGAGACAGAAAACTGCAGAGTCTCATGAAGTAGACCTGTATTACACAATTAGTTTTTAATCAATGAAGAAAAATCAAAACCACAAAATAAATGGAGGATGAATGCTTTTTTGTGATTTAACAATGTATTTATATTGATGACTAATAAAATCTACTTGCAAACTGATTTTTTTTCATCTGTGATCATTCACTTCTTATATTTAACTGACCCACTTCCTTTTCTGGTGCTATTTCTGTGATGAGATATCCTTTATACTACTTTCTATACAATCATCTTTTAAAATATACTATATGCTACATAAGCCACTATGTGCCTTTATAATAAGTCAATCAAGAAACATTTATTAAACATCTACTTTGTGCAACTGTTAAGCTTAATGGTTATAGCAACAAAAATGAAAGAACTTACTCTCAAACAGTTTACAAATTCTACGGGGGTAGAGGAAGGTGGTGGTGGGGGAGACATTGTATATGTGTATGTGTATATGTATGTGTATGTATATGTATATGTGAGAATAGATAAAGAGAAAGACAAATAGATACATTTGCACAAAATAAAAATAAAGTAAATCTCTTCCATTGTCCTTTGGATCATCTATAATTGTAATACCTTGGAGTTATTGGTATACATTGATGCTAGAAGCCATATAGCATCATTGGAAGAATCTTGCTGTTAAGAGAATGAGACTCTTACTTTTGAAAACAGGTTAGCACCACCAAGAGCACATTTCCCACATGTAACTTAGGTTGTTTTCTTACTCCTATTAAATTTTGGACCTGGTTCAAACCCAGTTTGAACCCAATTAGCAACTCTCTAATATGTGTATTAATGAACCACCTAAAATGAGTTGTTCATCCATATGGTAGAACTATATCACCTAAGGGTGATCACTTAAGGGTGATGATGTGAACTTTATTCCTCATCACTATTATTATGTACCAGACTAATTCTTTTATTCTAAGAATACATTGATTTAAACTGTAAATAAAAGAAACAAATAATAACAATAATATCCATCTTTTTCTTATCCCAGGGAATTGTTGTAAAGTGTTACTTGGGTAAGGTTTTTTTAAGTAAGATTACTGCCTATAAGATATTAATGTTAATTCATCAGTCAATAACAAATAGGGATTATGTTCCTAAAAATGAAAGTTTTTATGAGATACATGAAAACTGTAATTTAAAACAGTGGTGTCAAACAAGTAGAAATGGATCCCTCTGGGTTTAGAAAACCACAATGTTATATTTTTATTTATTTTCTTAAACATTTGCCAATTACATTTTACTCTGGTTCTCATTCAGGAGTTTGTGACCTGTGGGCAGTGAGTTTAACCCCTCTGGTTAGCAAATGATATTTTAGACTAGGCCTTTCATTTCATTGGTTTGGGTGCTCATGATACAAAAACTTCTTCTACCCATGGAGGTTATATTTATTGCACTGAGTGGTTAATTGGTTTGTCTGCCATCACAAAGCCAGTTTAGGTCAGAATAAGAACTTGAATTTATGATTTGCTATCTCTGAATGAAAATATTAGAAATGGAAGAGGAACCTTCATATAGTACATTTAGTTGGAGTGAGAGTTTAGTATCATAAGTAACAGTCAATAACCATTTATTAAGCAGGTATGTCTGGTATAATGACATAAGGTTGCAAAGCTTACCTGAAGATCTTGGTTTGCACCCTGATCTCCTGACTCCCAGTTCAAGGGTCTTATAACAAATGATCTCCCCACAGCATTATGAGGAATAGAATTTTGATTAGTCAAAAAAGCCCCAAACCAAAAACCCCGAGAAACATTACAGCAGCAGCAGCAGCAGCAGCAGCAGCAGCAGCAGCAGCAGCAGCAGCAATCATAAAAAGCATTGAATTCTAGACTAAGGAGATTTTATTTGATTGCATTGGAAATCATTCACTAAAAGTGTCCAAAAAAATTTTTTTTTTCTCTTCATATACAACACATACCAGTTACAAAGGTCTTTAAGGAATTTTTATCTCCCTGATTTTGTCCTCTTCATTCATTTGTAATCTTTTCTTACATCTCTGCTTGTTGAAATTCTTTTTTTTAAGTGCCTACCTAGCTCTCCTACTTCTTTCATTTGACTATTCATAACCCTCATCTACCAATAATGTCTTATTTTTTAATCTTCCATATTACCCTGTTGGGACCCCTTCTATTACTGTAACATGATGATGGTACTATAACCATTCCAGTCAAGTACATAAAGAAGAATAATGTGATATAAGATAAGAAAGGCAAATTAAAATGAAGTTGTTGAGAACCTTGAATATCAAGACTTATTGCTTCATCCCATAGGTTACTGTGGAATAGTGATATGACCAGCCTGATGCAATCAGGTTATAGCTGGTGAGCCAATGTGAAGGGTGAATTTTATAATGAGGTAAAAGCTAGAGACAAGAAATTGAGTTAGAAGTTGTTACAGTAGGATGAGAAAAATGAAAGTCTAAGTGGGATTTAAGAAGAGGGACTGAATGCAAAAAGATAATAGTAATAAATGAATATATATGAATATATGTATGTAATATATATAATATCTGGATATATTACATATGTATTTTGAAAATAGTAAAGCTAGAACATGAAACTTCTTAAATGAGTGGGAAGTGGGAAAAGCTAAAAGATAAATCAATGCAGTGATAAGCTAGGTACCACACATGCCTTCATCATGTATAAAGAAAGAAATTCTGTCCAGGTAAGAGCTCCATACTGCCATCATTGATAAGGCCTTTCTAACTGTGGAAAAATAAGCAAGAACCAAACTCGAAAACACTTTTTTAGGGAGCTGTTTGTGAAAAGACATGAAGACTGATAAAATATATGAAATGAAACATTTTGCCTATTGAAGTTTTCCAACTATTTGTGGAGGTCTACTTTGGTTACTGTGAAATATGAAGGTTAAAGATCATAGGTACACAGGATTTAAAATTAGGAGAAACTTTAGGAGTCATTCATCCAACCTACCTATCTTAATAAAGAAACTGAGACCAAGAGGGATTAGTGCCATAGGATGTCAAAGCTGCCATCATTATCATCATCAATAAGAGGAATAATGATAATAATAGCAACTATGGGAGCATCCTATTTACTATGGGATCTTTAACTATCAGAAATCTGTAACGTAAATCTTAGCAGTATAGCATGGCTTTGACTATGAAGAAAAATGGAAGATAGAGACCTGAATAAATATTTATTGTAATCCTTTGTGCCAAGGACATATATACAAAAGTGACAAAAAGAGATAGTCTCTACCCTCAAAAAAACTAACATTCTAATGGGAAAGGACATTACACATAGAGAGCTGATAGTCTGGGAGAAGTGTTTTCAGTTGGAAAAGATGTCAGGGAAATTTTAACAGTGTGAGGCAGGAGGGTCTCACCTCAGGACCAGTTAGTGGAATCAAAAGGTGATTGATTCATCCTTTCAGACACATCAAGGCAGTTTTGCTTTGATTGTGGTTTTCAGAAAGAGAAACATAAAGGAAAGTAAGGTATATATGTAAGATCAGAGAGTGGCTGGTCGGAAGATGGCCTAGCCAATGTGAACAGCTGGATTGATAGGAAGCAGGGTCTTGCACTATGTGAATTGAAATGTAGCAATACATTCACTATCTTTTATTTTTTTATTTTTTTATCATTTTCAACTTTATATAATCATTTTCTGTTGTAGACTTTGTCAGTCTCTAAGCAAATGTGACTTTCTACAGAAACTTGCTTAGATCTTCAAGTTTTGTATTCAAATTTCTCTACAAGACCATATCTAGGTAGTGATCAGAGACCTTATTCCAGATATTTAGTGGATCTAATTAATTTAAATCAGTTAATAAGAATAATTAGTTAAACCAAGATGTTACCAAATGGCAGTCTTCCTTTTTCACCTAGTGTGGCCACATACCAGATGGGCTTCTTTCTGCTCCACTCTTATCTTGCTCTTCCCTAGGATTCCTGGCATTCACAACTTCACAATATTATGGTTTCCAATTTCAGAGTCTCCATCCTCATTCTAGACTCACTTGAACACACATTTATTGCTGCTTGCCTCAGACACACAAATGACTAGTTATGGCTCTGTTTCTCTAGTTTTATCAGAAAGATTTTTTTCTGGTCAACTCATTGCTTCATCACCAATGGACTAAACAGAGCTGTGAAAGATGTCAGATTTTATTAAAGTCATAATGCACAATCATGTTAGAAGACACAGTGATTTTATGAGATTTTTGCCACACACATAACTGAAAACCATTACTAAATTACCTTTCTTGGTAGAAATCTGTCCCAAAGTGACTGACCAAGAGCCAGAAAATCTAATCCACAATATTGGCAATGGCAATCAGGAGCCTGGCAAAGTGTCACATCAGGATATCAGATATCATGCTCCAAGCCAAAGGACTCCCAAGCAGTGCTTGAGTCCAACTCTCTTCAGGACCATGAGTCTTGAATTTTCTGCAGATGGTGATTCACTTAAATTTAACAGATGTTTGAGTGTCTGCCTTGAGTGTAAAGCAATTTGCCAGGCACTGAGGCACTGTATTTGACTCTTTAGTCTTTCATTGCTATTATTTAAAAACCATTATTAAACATCAACAGGGGACTAAAGATCACTAATAAGCTTCTATTATATAAAAAGTCAATAGACTAATAAGCTAATTAGCTAATAAATGGTGATTTTTGTCACAACTCAGATCCCCCTAAATCATATGAGTGAACAAAAACAAGACACAGCAATGACAATTGTTTAATGAGCAATAATAGGGCAATAGCAAACAGGCTATATTGCAATATACAATGAAGCAAAACTTCAATTGATGTGTTTTAACTTCAGTATTCCTGGAAAGCAAGAGTTAGAAAAATGTAAAATGCGGTTTGCCTGGCATTTCAAAATATTCCACAATATGGTACCCACTTATGCATTCCATATTACTCCTCTTCCTGTATCCTCTATCCCAGTGAAAATGATCTGCTAACTTTTCTCCACACATGTCATTCTATTGTCTACCTTTCTATCTTTACAGAGGTAGTTCCCCATTTCTAGAATATACTCCTTCCTAAATCCCATCTCACAGAAACCCTTGCTTCCTTCAAAGGATAATCAACAAATCAATCAATAAGCCAGGCACATACAAAGAGGCAAGGATATTACAATCTAATCAGGGAGGCAATATGAAAAAGTGAGAGGGAAAAGATCACTGATTCTAACCCACCAACCTCCATTGTTACTGCTCACCCTCTCATGAAATTACTTTGCTTTGTAGATGCTTTGGATTCAATGATATATGCAGCATTCCACCAACAAAATATTAGCTGAGTAGCTTTGCACTTAGTTTTCATTTTTATCTCTGGATCTCTGATTCTCAAAGAAGTGCTTTGCTCAACTTTTTTTTTTAAATGAAGTGAAATAAAAGACCTCACACTGATGACAAGACAAAACAGAGACAGTAACACATGCTGAGATGATCTTAATGTATCATCCACATTCAACCAACAGTGACTGTGGCACCAGATGAAAAGGTAGGCTTTATATGGACTTTTGGCCAGATGTCCATCAATCTTTACAGCCATGTTGCCAGATAGCTTCAGGAGCATTAACTTGAACAATAGCTAGAAATCAGACAGACATAATTGTGTGTGTATACATAAATATATATGTATGTATGTATATACACATTCATATCTGTAATATTTGTACAAACACTCATATACATTCATATGTTTAATATATATTGTTTAATATATATTAATATATAATGTTTAATATAAGTGTGTATGTGTGTAATGTGTGTATGTGAGATATGTAGAGATATGAATGTGAATAGCATGTTAGGGATGTATGTGAATGCATGATATATGAATGTATACAATTTTTAAACATTCCAACTTTTCATTTCAAAAATTCAAAGACTGAGAGATATAATTTCCCAATCCAAGATAACCTAGAAGATCTGCAAGAAAGGTCTGTTTCGACTGGCCAATATGACCAGAAAGGATAATGATCATTATTGGAAGGGCTATGGAAAATCTGGGACACTATTACACTGTTGGTGGAGCTGTGAGATATGCAGAGATATGAATGTGAATAGCATGTTAAGGATGTGTGTGAATGTATGATATATAAATATATGCAACTTTTAAACATTCAAAATTTTCATTTCAAATATTCAAATTCTGTTGTTTAAGCACTCATTCTTTCTGATTGTTAAGGTTCAGTAGTTATAAGTACTTCAAAAGTGAGAAGATAATAATGAAGAACCATTATGACTTTATTAATAGCAAGCATTATCAGACTATACCACATTTATTGATAGGATTACTAGGAGTGTTTGGGGTGTTCAGGGAAGATTGGCATCTCTGATGTGAGAGCTTAAAGAGCCTTTTTTAGGGCTGCTCATCCACCTTTGGTTTCCACCTTCACCCAACTCCAAGAAGATGTAATATGCCTGGTGACCATACCCCAACTCAGCTGATGGGCTAAATGAAGTTGAGAATAATTGAAAAGCCTGAAACCTGTCAATGAGTTAGAGAAATATCTTCCCTAAGCAAATGAAGACTTCTCTATGAGGATTAGTTGAATGGAACTATTTGTTCCAATGGCCATGAAGGAGGCTGAAGCAGGCTCTGTGAAATGCTGAGAACTTGGTCAGACATTGAAGACACCAAGTTCATTCACTGTCTGTACTTACCATGAAGTCTGATGACTCAGCAAGAGAAAGTGAGGTTAATGACTTAATGCAGTTCTGTTTCACTTTAATCTAATTCACCCAGGAGTCAAGACATTACCCTGTGATGTCATTGGTCCTCTTTTGAAAATGAAAGACAAACAACAAGAGAAAGGGAAAAATAAGTATCTATATAGCAACTACTAAGGACCAGACACTGAACTTTTTACAGATATTACCTTATTATCTACTGGATTAGGAGATAAGAAGAATGTTGTAGACATAGTCTTTATATCCTTGTGGACAAAAGAGAGGGTTGAATTGTTTGGCAAGAGTTTAGTTCAATGTGCTAATATCAATGTGGTTGCTAGTTTCTTTTTTTGAGTGTGATAGAGTTGTATCCTTGATTTTTTAAAAATGACCAAGGTGAAGGCATAGGTAACATGTTTATGGACCTGGTATACAAAGATAAGAATGATAGCAAATAAATTGGATGGCATAAATGAAATCTAAAAACATCTCAACAATTTGGAACAAATAACGTGAAGTTTCTACTCCAAAATAAATGTTACTTCATTATATAATTATGTCCTCCAATCACACAAGTTATAACCCCTAAACATCTTAGTAAACAAGTTACTAAGCAAAAAATTCACCAATAAGTAAATAAACTTCTGGTATTCAGGTTTTTTTGAATCATTTCAAATAGAAGACATGTAATCTTAGCCTATTCAACAAGGCAGACATTTCTAGGTAGCCACTTGTCCTCCTTTAGCATGGTCTTTAAGAAACCAGAATCAACTCTACATGACACTGAGGCTTTGGTGTAAAACTTTATTTAGAGGAAGACTACATTTATTAGGGATAAATCCAAAGTCTGATTGGGAGCAACTAGGTGGCACAGTGGATGGAGTAGAATCAGAAAGAATCATCTTCCTGGGGCAGAGTCAAGATGGTGGCAGGAAGGCTGGAATTCCTGGAAACTGGTCCCCCCTAAAATTCAAAAAGCCATCAAATCATTACTCTAGCCAAAACTTAAAGGGGCAGAAACTCACAGAAAGACTGAGTGATACAATTTCCCAGTCCAAGATAACCTAGACGATCTGCAAGAAAAGTCTGTTTAGACTGGCCAATATGACCAGAAAGGATAATGATCATTGTTGGAAGGGTTGTGGGAAATCTGAGACATTATTACATTGTCGGTGGAGCTGTGAACTCATCCAACCTTTCTGGAGAGAAATTTGGAACTACACCCAAAGGGCAACAAAAATATGCATACCCTTTTATCCAACAATACCAGTATTGGGTCTATACCCTGAAGAGATGATGAAAAAGGGTAAAAACATCACTTGTACAAAAATATTCATAGCAGGCCTGTTTGTGGTGGCAAAGAATTGGAAATCAAGTAAATGTCCTTAAATTGGGGAATGGCTTAGCAAACTGTGGTATATGTATATCATGGAACACTATTGTTCTATTAGAAACCAAGAGGGATGGGAATTCAGGGAAGCCTGGAAGGATTTGTATGAACTGATGCTGAGTGAGATGAGCAGAACCAGTAAAACACTGTACATCCTAACAGCAACATGGGGGCAATGATCAACCTTGATGGACTCACTCATTCTATCAGTGCAACAATCAGGGACAATTTGGAGCTGTCTGCAATGGAGAATACCATCTGTATCCAGAGGAAGAACTGTGGAGTTTGACCAAAGACCAAGGACTATTACCTTTAATTTAGGAAAAAAACCTGATATCTTATTGTCTGATCTTACTGTTTCTTATACTTTATGTTTCTTCCTTAAGGATATGATTTCTCTCTCATCACATTCAATTTAGATCATTGTATAACATGGAAACAATGTAAAGACTGGCAAATTTCCTTCTGTGGGGAGTGGGGGGAGGAAAGTAAGAATAAGGGGAAAATTGTAAAACTCAAAATAAATAAAATCTTTAATAAAAAAAAAAAGGTCTGTTTTATCAGGACCAGAGGGTGGAAAGGGTAACAGTGCAGCTAGGTGAAGCAAAGTAGCTCCAGCCTTCCAGGAACAACCTGAGGAGCCCCTCGTTCCCTGGGGGGGAGGGTGCCTAGGTCTGTGGCAGAGAGGGCAATTTCCAGACCTCTTATTCCAAGGATCATGGGGGATGGCTTAAAGGGGCAGTGAGGGCACTTTGCCAAATCATAGTGAGCTTGGAGCCCCGGCCAGCACTGCCTCAGAGCAGCCCTATGGTGATAACCTGTGAGGGGAACTTGTAGAGCCATCCAACACTTCCAGAGCACTCAGCTCACAGATGGTAAGGGGGTGGGAAGAGATTGCAGAGGTCCCTCCACTCTTTCTGGGGCAGGACTCTGCTGTTTGCCCACACTCAGATCCAGGTTGCAGTCTGGGCCCACATACTACCATAGTGGAGCAGGGACCCTCCTAACAGCTCCAGGGCAGAGAGGAGGGCCTGTGGTCATCCACAGACCAGAGCATAGACAAGCAAGTAGTCAGAGCCTCTCATAAGACATTGGAAGGCTTAAGGTCCCTGTGGGGTGTCCCCAAAACTCCCCAAAGCCTTGGAAATGCTGTAAATCATAGGCTGAGAAAATGAGCAAACAAGAGAAAAAGAAGACTCTGACCATAGACAATCACTTTGATCTCATGGAGGATCAAAATACATAGACAGAAAATGACAAAGTCAAAGCTTCTGTTTCCAAAGCCTCCAAGAGAAATAAGAAATAGGCTCAGACAATAGCAAAGCTCAAAAAAGATTTTGAAAAACAAGTAAGGGAGGTAGAGGAAAAAATAGGAAAAGAAATGAGAGCAATGCAGGTAAATAATGAAAAACCAACTTGGCAGCTTGATGAAAGAAATACAAAAAAATACTGAAGAAAATAACAAATTAAAAATCAGTTTAGTCTAAATGGAAAAAGCAACCCAAAATGCAAATGAGGAAGAGAATGCCTTAAAAAGCAGAATTGACCAGCTGGAAAGCTCTCTCAAGAAAATAACTACTTCAAGTGTAGAATAGAGCTAAAGGAAGCTGATGACTTTGTGAGAAATCAAGAAACAATAAAATAATACCAAAAGAATGAAAAATAAGAAGAAATGTGAAATATCTCATTGGAAAAAACAACTGACCTAGAAAACAGATACAGAAGAGATAATTTAAAAATTATTGGGCTTGCTGAAAGTTGTGACCAGGAGAAGAGGTTAAACTTCATTTTTCCAGAAATAATACAGCAAAATTGCCCTGAGATGCTAGAAGCAGAAGGTATAGAAATTGAGGGAATCCAATGGTCACCTCCTGAAAGAGATCCCAAAAGAAAAACTCCCAGGAATATTATGGCCAAAGTCCAAAACTCCCAAGTCAAAGAGAAAAATACTACAAGCCAGAAACAAATAATTCAGCTATTGTAGCTCTACAGTCAGGATTACACAGGATTTGGCAATGTTTACATTAAGGGCTTGCAGGGTTTGTAATATGATACAAAAGAGCTTGGTTTAAAAGTGAGAATCAATTATCCAGAAAAACTGAACATCCTCTTCCAGGGGAAAAGATGGACTTTCAATGAAACAGGGGACTTTCAAACATTCCTGTTGAAACAACCAAAGGTGAACAGAAAGTTTGATCTCTAAGTACAGGACTCAGGTGAAACACAGAGAGGGTGGATGAGAAGGACTAATTATGAGGAATTTAATGATGTTGATTTTAGTGATGTATTCCTGCATGGGAAGAAGAAACTGAAAGTTCATATGAACCCTCTCATTTATAAGAGCAGTTAGAAGGAGCATATAAGACAAGGCAGAGGAGGGAATTGAATATAATGGCATAATATGGTATAAAGATGAAGTCAATGGGTGATAAAGGAAAGTACTTGGAAGAAGGGAGAGGTAGAATGGGTCAAGATATTTCACATAAAAGAAGCAAGAAGCTTTTACAATGGAGAGGAATGGGGGAAGGCGAAGGGGAATGAGTGAGCCTTCATTCTCATCAGAAATGGCTCTCTGAAGAAATAACATACACACTTAATAGAGTATAGAAATCTACCTTACCTTGGAGAAAAATGAGAGGAAAGGGATGGGATAAGGGGAAATGGGGGAGGGGAGGGGGAGTAGATGACAGAAGAGAGGGAAGATCTTGGGATAGGGTACTCAGATACAACATACTTCTGAACAGGGACAGGGTGAAAGGAGAGAGAGAAGAGAATAAATGACAGTGGGGAGGATTAGAATGGAGGGAAATACAGCTAGTAATGATTGTAGGAAAAGATACTGAAGCAAATTCTCTGGTGGACTTATGATAAAGAAGGCAACTCCCCAGAGACAGAGCCAATGGAATCTGAACACAGAGTGAAATATACTTTTTTCCACCTCTCACTTCACTTCTCTTGAGGTTTCTCTTTCTTTTCTTGGGGAGGGGGGTTTATGTTTACTTTCACAAAAAATTATTGTAATAATATAAATAAATTATAAAAAAGAATCACATTCCTGAGTTCAAATCTTGTGTGCTAGTCACTGTTTGCTTCAGTTCCCTCATCTATAAAGTGAGCTGGAAAAGGAAATAACAAATCATTTCAGTATCGTTGTCAAGAAAATCCTAAATCCAAAGAGAATTAGACTTGACTGAACAACAACAACAACATAAAGTCTGACTAGGACAGAGTACAGTGAGATAATAAACATCTTAATTCTTCTGTACATTTTGTTTCTATTAATGTGTCTAAGTGGTATTTGATTTTTTGATTGGCACATCACACTGTTGCTTTACCATATTCTATAATTATAAAGTTGATTTTTTAAACCCAAGTTTAAGAATCTATATTTCTCACAATTCAATTTCATCTATGAGATTTGGCCCATCATTCTAACTTATGGAACTCCTTTGGAGATCTTAGTTTCTGCTGTCCAACAAATTTTCTTAGCATCCCATTTGTACTAAAAATAAAACAAATATCTATGGGGTTGATATGACAGATATTCTATTTTTCACTGTGTGAAAACTAAAGCCAAGAGGTTATTTGTGTAAAGGCATGTGTGTGTGTGCGTGTGTGCACCCTCATATGTATACATATATATCCAATACGACAGCATTGAAAGTAACCCCCAGGTTTCTGCTTTTTCATAAACATTACTTAAACTGTATTGTTGGAAAAACAAATAATATAGGATAGAGCTTTGATCCAATACTAGGTTGAAAAAATAAAGTGAACAAAGCAAGCACTTTACTGGAAATAGTGACCTTACTTATTCACCCTGATTTTTTTTTTCTAATTTCATAACAAATTTTTGAAACTTTTCCAACTTTGCAAAAGCCCACTCAGATGATCTGTTTTCAAGGGCTATAATACTTATCCACATATTTGAGCTATCGGTGGCACTTGATGGCATTGAGAGCCCCATTGACTTCTTTTTTCTATTCTTTTGCAAAAACACAAACAATTTTATTAAAAGTAAACTGTTAGCGACATGCTTACAGTTGACTCTTGTGAATCTTGTCTCACTTCTCTGAAGACGTTGGCATGAGAAATAAGTGGGCAGAGGATGG
Organism: Macrotis lagotis; assembly: GCF_037893015.1. Taxonomy (NCBI): domain Eukaryota; kingdom Metazoa; phylum Chordata; class Mammalia; order Peramelemorphia; family Peramelidae; genus Macrotis; species Macrotis lagotis. Next base: position 125,089,503 of record NC_133660.1, read on the forward strand.
GGGCAGCTGGTTCCCTCAAAATCAGCCTGCTGCCTACTTAATGGAATTTTGAATCATCACCTATTACATTTACAAAACCCTTTGTAGATCACAATGTCAAAATTTCATTTTTACCTTTATTTAATTCATTCCATTAAATGGTAGAAAAATAATGCTGAAAATAACTGTAAAATTTTTTGTTCTCTTCCACAGAAGGCACATACACATTTATTCTCTTTGGAAAACCTCTGCTATGCATAGGATTATAGGATTATAGATAAAGAAACTGAGGCCCAAGGAGGATAAATGACTTGGCCAAGATTGTACAGTTAATAAGTATCAGAAGCAAGCCAAACAGCAGATGCAACAGACCACAAGTAAAGTCATCATATTATTCACTTCTTTGCATTGTAATGTTATCTTTTCTTCTATAACAATAATGGTCATTGGTTTACCGATCTAAGAGTCATCATGGCACAGGAAAATGATTAAGGTTGACTTGAGTCAGAATACCCTATCATTTAAATCTTACCACTGTAAAATGAGAGACTTGGGCTAGGAGCTCTGACTCTCTAATCTCATGATCCCAAGTGCTTCTCTCCCTTCCCCATTTCCCCATCTTCCCTTTAGTTTCCAACTAAGTCTCCCCTTGGATTCAATGAGCCATCCCTACAATGCTTCCTTTTCTGTTGTTGCTACTGGAGTTTAAAGAAAACAATAAGATGAGACATTGGGAGCTGGAAGGGATCTTAAATGTAATCTCCTCAAACATACTCATGTAATGAAGAAACCAAAGTCTAGAGTAGTTAAGTGATTTGTCCATTGTTAAATGGCCTAGCTAAATGATGTAAATCTAAAATTTTGGTTCAATATTTCAAAATTTCCGTGATATTTCAATGGTATATATATTATCTTCATCAAAGAAGGCCCCAATTTTATGTCTTAAATTGTTCTTTATTGATTCCTTTGAGTTTGATTGTATCTGTCAGAGATGGGATACCACTGGCTTAGTCACCAACTGCCCAGGGTCATGCTCATGCTATGCTTGGGCTGTTACAGTTGTTGTTTGTCCTTGATTCTCAATGAAGACCATGGCACGAGGGAGGTGATCCCATGATAAGCACATGCATTTGATTTGAGTGAGGGGTGCTGTGTTAAGTCACCAGTCTCACTTTCTCCTCCAGAGCCATCTGGGTCCAGGGGCCTGCTATGAATCAGGATGTGTGGAGATGGCTCCAGATGTGAGACAATCAGGGTTAAGTGACTTGTCCAAGGTCACACAGTTAGTAAGAGTCAAGCATTTGAGGCTGGATTTGAACTCCTGTCCTCCTAACTCCAAGACCAGTGCTCTATTCTTTGTACCACCTTAGATACAAATTTGAACTTAGGTCCTCCTATCCAGTGCTTTATCCATTGTACCACCTACTTGCCTCACTGTTATAGTTAAATTTAGTGTAAAAGGTAGATATAGTGAATATGACATCAAAATCTCTAATGTTTAAGCAAATTAAAACTTTATCTCTAAAAAAATTACTGTTTTTTTTCTAAAATTGCATTATAGACTGCTTTATCATAGTTATGATGTCCCCTTAATTCTCTAATAGACAAGTAGCAATTGGCACCAGGGAGTACATAAACTGAGCCAGAAGGAAGTAGTTTGCAATATTGTTTCAGACTGGAACCCTGATACCAGACCACCTCAAGACATCTGCTACTTACCTAATTACCTATTCTCATCTCCTTCTCTAGCCCTGCATTGTTCATCTGAACCTTCTTTGGTCTTTACTGTTATCTGGGATCTTTACTTGGACCCTGATCTGTTACAGCAAACTTCATCATATCCTGCCCATTAGGGACCTTTGTATAACAATGAGTGAGAAAAAAAACCACACTATCTCCTCTTTAAATTTGGCAGAGGGAATGGGAAAAAGTGAGAAGAGAAGGTTCCACTATAGTTCACTGTTCTAGGGGATAAGAAAATGATATAATTTATAAGTAAATGATATAATTTTAAGAAGCATAGGTATCTTTAAGAATCTTACATTTTAGTTGAGTGACCTTTCCTGCCTTAGTAGTTATAGTATAGAGAACACTGATTTTTCAGGATATTTCCACAGCCCTATAGATACTAATAAAATAAAAATAATGATAATGTTAAGGGTTTTACTATTATTTTCTCATTTAATCATTACATCCACCCTGGGAGATTAGTCTTATTATTATCCCCATATGACAAACTAAGACAAATAGAGTTAGGCTCTTTGGTAGGTAATCAAGCTACCAGTTTACAAATGGGTTATGCCCTAAAAATGTAATCCAATTGTTTGGTTCCTGGAATATATCTTCCAAAGAAATGAGACTGATTAGATATACAAACCCAAACACAAAAGCTTCTTGGAATGCTGTGTTATATAGTAAAATAAGTATTGGACTTAGAAATAGAAATAGATTTGAGTCTTGACTCCCACAATTATTAGTAACATGACATTTGAAGGAAGGAAAAAAAGATTTGTTAAGCATCTTCTATGCTTTATAATGCTTGGCACTTTTCAAGTGTATTTGTATATGTATTTGATCTTCACAACAAACTTGAAAAGTTGGTGTTATTACTATCTCCATTTTAATGCTGAGGAAACTGAAGCAGATGTTAAGTAACTTGCCCAGGGTCACAAAAGGCCAAATTTGAACTCAAGTCTTCTTGATTCTAGGTTTAGTGCTCTATGCACTACATCACATAGCTACCTCTTTGGCAAGTCACTTCATTTATATGGCATGGGATTGTTGTTTTTCCTCCATTCTTGAAGAAGACCATGACAACAGGGAGGTGATGCCATGACTGGCATGAGAATTGGATTTGAGTGAGGGGATGTTATACTAATCCATCAGCTTCACTTTCTCCTCCAGAGTCATGTGGGTCCAGGGGTTAGATATGGATCAGGGAGATGGCCTAGTAAGTGTCTTAAGTCTTGCTGACTTCAGTCTAACTTTTAATGACTCCATGTACTGTCCTCTACTATCTCTTCAAGTATAAGTTCATGTTCATTGATTCCATATCACCCTATGCTGTTCCCATCTCCTTTTGTCTTTAGTCTTCCCCAATATCAAGATCTTTTTCAATGAGTACTACCATCTATGAAATGAAAATTATAAAATCCTGTGGCTACTTCTTAGGATTGTGTTACGACTCAAATATGGTAATGTATGCAAGGTACTTTATAAATATTAATGTGTATTCTTAAAGAATTGTGTTATTATATGAAAAAAATCTATGATTTCCTTGGTGTGGGAAATCCTTCCATCAGCGTAGTTTGGCATTTTGATCCCTCTGTGACCTCCAGGTCACTTCAACAGAAGGAGACTTTGGAGGAGAGGAGAAAGGAATGGATATAGGCTAGAAGGAAGAATTACCTGGAAATCATCTGGCAGTTCTTATTGCTTACCAGTTTTCTTATAAGCTCTATTAAATCATTGGCAACTTAGAAGATAATTCTTTGAGATTTGCCTGAGGTTAAGAACCTTGCCCACAGTTATAAAGAGACCATCAGAGAAAAGTTTGAATCCTAGCTTGTCTTGACTTCAGATCTAACATTCATTCCACATTGCTTTTCAAAAGATAAACATGAGATATACTATCATGCTAACAGTCTTAAAAAAATTATTGGGAAAACATCCTAATACCTGATTAGCTCTAGAGAGAATTGATCATCTTCAAATTGGTAGAAGGATTATTCATTCAGTTTTGATTTGGACCAAATGACTTCTGAGGGCCCTGAAGGAGTTCTACAGTTCTGTGAATCTAATTATCATGTGCAACTATAGAAAAATGCATTCAGAGGTCCCCTTGAGGATGGCAGATATGTATATCCCATCCTCCCTTCCCCTTAAAATCTAGGCAAAACTTCATGCTTCCTCTTTTACCTCCAAAAGATAAAGAGCTTATTTAAATTGTTCTTCTAAATAAATTTCTTATATTCTACATATAAGGTGATTTTTATCATGTCTGTCTGTATGTATTTTCCTCCCTAAAAGCAGAGAACAATGAAAGAATCTCATTAATAGAGGATTCTCATTAATTGAAGGCTCTGGTCAATTGAGGGCCCGGTTAAATGAAGGCTCTGGCTAATTAGTTTCCTGTTCATTGATGCTTCCATGGTATCTTAGGCATTCTACCAAGAAAATGAGTGTGTCAAATTAATAGTCAATTAGTATTTTCCCATTTAAATGAACTCTTAGGTTAGCTGACAGACTTGAGATAATGGAATAGACTGAGAGGATCATTTAGAGGAAAGCAGTTTTTAAAATGGAAATACCACATAAATATAAACCATTGTTATTTAATTTAAAAAATTTTTATAGAAAAATCTATATTACCTTAATTTCCCAGAATAGCCTTTTCCCCTTCACTGCAGAGAGCTGTTCCTTCTAATATAGAGTTTAAAAAAATTTTTAAAGCTTGGTTAAACTAAAGAATATATTAACTATACTATGTATTAACTATACCTCTACAAAGAAAGGAGGGAAATGCAATTGATTATTATCACTATAATTATTAGAATAAGTGTTTTAGGGAAGAGAATCTAGGAGTATGGGGGATACAGATGGAAAACCAACCAATTGAGTGGATTATTAAGGGAGAGAACCGTGACTCTGAAAACAACCCTAAGAGAAATGTAGCTTGTTTTATAGTACTAATTTTTTTATAAAATAGAATAATCCTTTTCTAAATCTCAGATTTCAAATCATTGTCAATGATCAAATCATTACTATCCTAAATTCAAGGTGGCACAGTAGCTAAAGCATTAGACTTGGAGTCAGGAAGCCCTGGATGCAAATCTAGCCCCAATCATTTGTTAGCTGTGTGACCTGAGCAAGTCACTGAATCTCCATCTATTTCAGTTTCTTTATCTGTAAAACAGAGATAATACCTATCTTTCAGATTTATTTTGAACAAAAAATAAAATATTTGTAAAGTACTTTTCAAGCCTTAAAGTGTTATGTTAATGTTAGCCATTATATTTATTATTATTCTTTTCCCTTCTCAAAGATCCCTACTTCAAATCTTTCCCCTCTCCCTAGTTTCATTTTTTTCCTTTAGGAGCTAGGTCAACTCTAGGTATATACATCATAATCTATGAATATGTATATAAATATACATATATATATATATAAATGCATAGCAAACATAGATTTAGCATAACAAAATGAAAATTAGTTCTGCTAGAGATCAGATATACTTAAACAATAGAGTAAATTGTCAAGTACATCCATGCCAGTGAACAACCCTGAATTCTGAAGATAAATATGTGCTGCCTGTTAGTGCAAAAAGGAGTTATTTCCCCAATGTATCCCAGAGAATAAATAGCCTGTTTCAAGTCAAAATTATTTTTTGTGTTGCCTGCTTTTTTATTTTTCCCCCTCTCCCCTAGTATAGTTTATATGGATTCCAGTGGCACAGGGCTTCATAAGCATACCTTTGTCTGTGTGTGTGTGTGTGTGTGTGTGTGTGTGTGTGTGTGTGTGCCTACTGCATTCTGATTAGAAGGATGCAGTTGGTTTCCCAGAGGACCTTCCCTGAGAACATGTGGGCCATGAGATGATCCCCATAGTCATAAGGGATGGCTATAGGGAGGGGGTCGGGGCTAGTCTCCAAATGCTCAAGTTTCAGAGAGGATGCACTAAATGATCTGCTTAACTGATGTGGAAAACATGTGCATGAAAAAGGGAAGTGCCGGTCATGCCACTGGAATGAGGGAAATCTTCAATTTTCTTCTAGGCTCTTCCTTTCAGTTCACCATTGAAGAGATATTCATCAAATTTTGTTTATGTTAAAGCTGTAGACCATTGAGTCCCAGATCCAGGGACCAAATACATCAGGGGCTATGTGTTATTGGCTTGTTGCTTTATGGCTTGGGTGGTTAAGATTCCTTGTTCCCAGGAGATTGAAGTTTCCTCTTATTTAGTTTTGGATAACCAAGGATATTAAGACATGAATAAAATAGGTCTAACTGATCTTGACCTACTCCATAGTGACATGTTCAAATCACAAAAATCACCATGAAGTGAGTTCAGTTTACGTTCATTAGGATCTATTTCTCTGCCAGTGGGAGGGATATTGCAGATCAAGGGTATTTGGATCAAAGAATCCTAAATCTAGAGCTAGAAAGGTCACAAATGTCATTGAGTTTAACCTCCTCATTTTATTAATAAGGAAACTGAGGTAGAGAGAGATTAAGTTAGTTGCTTGAGGTCACACTAGTAGTATGAGTGAGTGAATGAAAAAATATTCATTAGTTTCTTACTAGGTGCAAAGCACTTTGGATATGATTAGAAAATTGAGATAGTCCTTCTACTCAAGGAGCTCATGCTCTAACTGGGGATATGATAGTCATGGAAGGTTTCATCTGAAAGATAGGTAGAAAGGTTAGTAAACTTTGCTCTGTCTTCATGGAAGATAATTCAATATATAGAGTGACAGGATCATAATTTAGAGCTAGAATTTGTATTGGACTGTTATGGAGACTACCTTCTTCATTTAGATAAGGAAACTGAGGCTCTGAAATAGAAGTAGCTTCCCTTCTATTTCCCCCATACTCCCAGATTCTCTTCCCTATCACTTATTCTAATTATAGTGATAATAACAATCAATTGCATTTCCCTCTCTTCTTTGCCGAGGTATAGTTTATATAGTATAGTTGATGTAGTCTTTAGTTTAACCAAAATTTTTTTAAAAAAATTTAAATCTATATTAGAAGGAACAGCTCTCTGCAGTGAATTGGAGAAAGCTATTTTGAAAAATGAAGGTACTACTCTGAGAGTAGTAAATTAGTAAATGGAGAAACCTTGATTTGAACACAGTTCCTTTAGTTTCTAATCACCAAATACTATATATTCAATACATAAACACAATATATCCTTATTGTTGCTCTCTGTTGTTCTAGAGGAAGAGGAAGGTGATGTCATGATCTGCTTGTGAATTAGATTGAAGTGAGGCAGGAGAGTGTCACTTTCCTCCAGAGCCATTTGAGTCCAATGGCATCCCTTCTACATCTAAAGTATACCACTAATAAAGTGCGTGCGTGTACACACACACACACACACACACACACACACACACACACACACACACAAATACACAGACAATTCTAAACTGTAGCTATTTTGCTGAAAGAAAGTAACTCACCCTCTTTGAATCTCAGTCTTTCAGAACTGTTACAATGTTATAAACACTGTATCCCTAAATTATCTATGAGAAACCATGGAACCTGCTTTGTTAAAAAAAAAATCCCTTTTTGCTCCCTCTCCTACATTTTTGACTGAGTCTTTGGAAGAAAGGATCAAAGTTTGAGTTCAGCAGTCTCCTGAAAATGCTTTAAAGTTCAATACACTTAATTTTTCAATAGATATATCTTGTAAATACTATTATTACATTACAAACATACATGCATACATACATAAAACATGCATATATATATATACATATATGTGTGTGTGTGTGTGTGTTTTAAAGTTCCCAAAGAAACTGCTTATCAAAAGGAACCTTGGCTTGTAGCCTGATAGTCTTTGCCTGCTAATGGTTCTGTTTAAAATTCTTCTTGCTTATCTTGTTTCCTGATTGATGGGAACTTGAACCAACCTCAAGACTTCCAGACCTCACTCCCTTCCAGTTCTTCTCCCTGGAAGGATGAATCACTGGATGGCAGGGAACATTCATTAGACGACACTTTTGCTTCCTTGTTAAATCCATCCTGCCATATAATCTTCTCAACGGATGGAAACCCCCTGCAAAGCATCTGCATTGTATCTTAGTAAAGTACCTGGGCAAGCCTCATGGGGACTGGCCGCTCAGGGTGGCCCTCCTCATTTTCAAACCCAGCAAAATTTTTGTCTGCATGTTGTGACATATGACAAAGGGGCATACATGGCTTTCTTCTTTTTTTTTGATTACTTTCCTTCTTAAAGAAGGCTTCCTGGGTTAAAGGGAAAAATAAACAGCTCAGCTCCCTATTACCTCACCAAGATCAAATCTGAACAGTGAATTAATTGCCTTCAGAGAGTGTTTTGCTGTTTTTTCTCCTTATTTTCTTCCCTCTGCTTCTCTTTGTTTTATTTTGTCTTTCTTGCGTTCTTTCTATCTTTCTCTTTTCCTTTTTTTTCAAATTCTGAAAAAAAAAGAAATAACAGGCTGTAGGCATTGCCTGTGGCTTGCTGGTCTTCGCTACTTGTGTGGTCTGTGCAGACTTTATGATTTATTCAGCTAATGGGAAGGGAGCATGACCCCCAGTGGCCACAGAAAGAGAGCTGCATGTGGGTTTAATGCCTTCACCACAAAAATGTCTGCTATGACTAAGCTGTGTGGCTGAAGTCACTGTCTGCATGGTGCTAAAAAGGAACTTGGGCTTTAAGTGTGCACTATTTACTATAGATTGGCTCTTGGGATTAAGCCAAGGGGTTCTTACTCCGTTTCAAAGAATAGCATGGAAGCTGCTAGGAGAATTAGAACTGAGCAATTGATTTTGACCAGCCTGCTGAGCCAGGGAGTTATCCCAAGAAGACTTCTCCCTCATAACCCATTTCTCTCCCCTCCCTCCTTTTTTCATTGATAATTAAAGAGTCTTTTCAAATGTGCCAGGTTGGACCTTTTATAAAGTTTATTGTCAAAATGCTCTCTTTCCCATAGTCATGAATGCCTGCTGGGGTATTCCCTGAACATCAGTTTGTAACTATAAATGGGAAGCTAAAGTGGAAAAAAAGTGATGAAGTCACTTTGCTTTGCTGAACACCATCCTGCTAGTCTCTCCTCCCAGCCCCCCCCCACTCCCTTTTCAAAAAAAAATACACATCCACTTTGATCCAATGAGTGGTGCCCACTCCCAAGCTACACTGCCAGCATCCTAAGGAATCAGTTCATTTAACATCAAGTTAGTCCTTTGTGGGCTGGGAGGGACGGGGTGACCTGTTTATATTTTAAACTGAGGAAGATGTGTTTTCCAGTCAGTGTGATGTCTGCTTCTAGAATTACTTTTGGTGGGTTGAAAGTTGTGCAGAATGGGAACTTAAGCCCTTTGTTAACTTGTTTCTAGATCCAGAAGAGAGTGAGTTTACTCAGAACCTTGCTACCTTGTTTGCCTTTTTAGGGTCCAAATACTACTGACTCTCATTTGCAACCTATATGAGGTTTTTAAATTGGGAACTTTTTTCATCCTTCCCCAAGTACTGTTTAGTATTTTGGGCTCCATACATCACTGGCTTTCCTATACAACAGTATAAAGCCACCAAGCTACAACTTCTCCCTCCACACCCAAGTCCTGCTTTGTATTTCATGTTCAACTTGCATGAGGTCCTTAAGGGGACCTACTGAATAGATTTTTCAGATAGAAGCCAATTGGAAATTCTGAATTTCTTAAACATTGTTGGAGGCAGTTGATCTTACCAAGACTTAATTTAGAACAAAGGTTTTAAACTTGGGATCTATGGTCATGGGGGAATCTGTGGCTAGATTTCAGGGGACCTTTGACTTGGACAGGGAAAAAATTATTTATTTAAATATAGTTTCCTTTGATATCCTATTCATTTTATTTTTCATTTAAAAAGCATGCTAAGAAGAGGTCCATAGATACAGAAAAGATTAAGAATATCTGAGAGGGGCAGCTAGGTGGTGTAGTGGATAAAGCACTGGCCTTGGAGTCAGGAGTACCTGGGTTCAAATCCGGCCTCAGACACTTAATAATAACCTAATTATGTGGCCTTGGGCAAGCCACTTAACCCCATTTGCCTTGCAAAAAAAAAGAATATCTGAGAGTATGCTGAAATTTTCTGTCATGTGACTATCTACTAGGGAATGAGCATTTCTATTAAAACCCCTAAAACTTAATGAGATTTTTGATTTAACACTCTGACCTAGTTGATTGCCCACCAATTCAGTACTTCCCTTGACAGAGCAAGCAATGTCAGAACATTCCAGGCTAGGATGAATCTAAGATTCCAAGTTAGCCAACAGGAAATGGGGAACTGAATTCTATCTTCAATTATATACTGGATTTACTTATGGGATCTTAGATGGGCTTTCAAGACCTTCAACAAATTACTGAATGAGGTTGTGCTTCATTTTCCCCATCTATGAAATGGAATTTGTAATCCTGTCCTGCTCTTAACTCAAAGACTTATTGAGTCTCTGGAGGTTAACAAAGATGTTGAGAAAGGGTACTTGACCTTTCCTTTCTTTCAGATGTACAAGGTCAGGAAGTCCCTTTCTACTTTTTTTTCCTTTCTTAATTCTACCTGTAAGATAGAGAATAATTTATAACAACACTGAATGACTCTTTCCTTGTAAAGGTTTTCCTCTATCTCTTTGTGTGTCTTTTAACCTGCCTGAGTTTCCAACAACCCCTCCAACATCTACCAGCCTTATCACATTGGGTATAGATACCATGAATTTTTTTTAATCCATTCTTCCCACAAACTAGCTTCTTTTAGACCTCAACTGATTTCTTTTAGTTCTAGGACCCATGAGTCTTTACTGACTTTCCGGGTTGGAGAAGGATCAAAGAATTCTAGTTCTTCCCTCACTGTTTGGCAAATCCTTTCTAGTTCAACTTTAACTATACCTGAAATGTTACTAATTTAGCAACAATTCATTAAACAATTATTAAGTATTTCTTGTGAACAATGCATGTGGAATTCTGGCTTCCCTCAAAAGAGATATCCATTCTTCTCAGAAATAGAACATTTAGAACAACTAAATGTGGTACAGTGGAGAGAGTACTGACCCTGGCATCAGGAGGACCTGCATTCAAATCCAGCCTTAGATACTTAATATTTGCCTAGCTGTGTGACCTTGGGTAAGTCATGTAACCCCACTGCCTTAAATAAAATTAAAAAAAGAAATAGATTATTTACACTGATAAGTATGAGAAAATTTGGAAGACATAACTAACAAAGAAGATGTGTGTGGGGGGGGAGAAGGGAAGAAAATAAGCTTGTAACTGGTTCCTGCTGTTTGTTATGGTAGGCACTTAATAAATATTTATTGATTGACTGCAAGCATTGTACTAAGCACTTGATTGACCTCTTGGGGGAATGGCATAAGAACTGATCCTTGAAGGAAACTCAGTATTCTAATAAAGAGATGAAAAGGAAGGACATTTCAGGCAGATTAGACAACTTCTGCATCTGTAAATGCATGGAAACGGAGATGGGATACTGAGTGCAGAAAAGAACAAGAAAACCAGTTTGATTGATGTAATCCAGAAAGAAAAGAAGAAAGAAAGAAAGAAAGAAAGAAAGAAAGAAAGAAAGAAAGAAAGAAAGAGAGAGAGAGAGAAAGAGAGAGAAAGGGAGTAAGAGAGAAAGAGAGAGAGAGAGAGAGAGAGAGAGAGAGAGAGAGAGAAGGAAAGGTCCTTTGCAAAATGTGTCTTTCAGTACAGGTCTTTTTACATATTTTACTTGTGTTTTTCTTTATTAAATGCAAACTGAGTGGGTCCTCCTGAACAAACAGAAGTGCAAAGCCTTGCCTAATTTATCTAAACCTTCAGGGTTTTGCACAAATATCAGAAGGAGTCTTTGATATGCTCACTAAGCATATATTAAAGGGTGGTCTACACCTGACCTCTACTTGGACAGAGCAATTTTCATCTGTTTCCAAGCCTCTAAGGGGATTACTATATAATGCCAAACATGTTGGTTGAGATGAATGGAACAAGAAAACTCAAAGATAGGTATAAACAAGATCAAATAAAATTGAGCATATGAATGAAAATTCAAGACAATACATCTCTTCAGTCCTTGAAATAAGCAATTTAGGGTGGGGGTGGAGTGGAAAGGGCCATTATTTTCCTCCTACAAACCAACCTGTACAACATTTCATCTCTAAGAATCAATCTATGACATTCAACTTCCAGCTGCTTAAAATTAAAGTTCACTTTGTCATCCTCTATGCTGACATAATGGATAGAGTTCTGAATTTAGATCATGGAAGACCTGGATTCAAATCCCATCCCTGACACTTACTTAAAGTTGTGACCAGTGACAAGTCACTTAACTTCTCCAAATCATGGTTTCCCAGTCTCTAAAACTGGATAATAATATTTGCAATAGCCACTTCATATGATTATTGTGAGGCTCAAATGAAAGTCTGAATAAAGTTGTGAATATTAACCCACTGCCTATCCATATTATTGTTGTTAATATTATTATCTCTACTCAGTCCAAAACAGACTTTAATCCAGTCATACTTTCCTCTATTGCTGCCATTGAATCCACTTGAGAAGATGTAGCAAATGACTCAATATGGAATGGATTTCTGAAGTCCCTGCCCTGAAGGTGGTCTTCTGTTCTGAATTTGACTCCTGTGAACACTAAGACATTTGATAAGAAAGTGAGAATTGGGATAGGGAAGTAAAATGTAATTGGAATCATTTTCTGGGAGCACCATTTACTTACTGAGAAGAAGGAAGCAGCATCTCAAACTACAACAACCATAGTTTGAAACCACCAGTCACCAAAAAAACTTTCTCCCTGTTCTCTACATAAAACTGGTCTCACATGGGTCCAAGCAACACCTATACCCAAATCAGCCCAAATTGAATTCTTCAAGAATAGCTTCTCTTTTGCATCTGCTTTCTCAACCAAGGAGGGTGGTCTACAGAAGAGTTAGGGTGGTTGGAGAAATGCAAGCCAGGAGATAACAGTAGTGGCTAACCATTTCTCAATTTTCACCCCACCCTACCCCAGCAACTTGGCTTTTGATTGGCCTAGAGCCACAGCACACTATTTACTTGGGCCAAAGAACCCAAAGAAACTTCTCAGAGAGAAGAAAGGAGACAAGGAGTTTCCTTTGGGATGAGTTCAATTAGAGTTCAATGAGATCAATTCAAGTATACAGTTCGTTTCAATTTATCCCAGACTAAAACAATTCAATTCAACACAAAGTTATGCAGCACTATTATAAGAAGAAATGTGAAAGAGGCAGAGAGAGAGAGAGAGAGAGAGAGAGAGAGAGAGAGAGAAAGAGAGAGAGAGATAGAGACCTACAGAGACAAAGATGGGGGCAGAGAGAAGAGGGGAGAGAGAGGAGAGAGGGAGAGGGATAGGAAGAGAAGAGCAGAGATACAGCGACAGAAACAGAGGGAGTGGGGGAGAGGAGGAGGGAGGGGGAGGGGAGAAAAAGAGGAAAAGAAAGAAAGAAAGAAAGCACTGGTCTCTGAGTCAGGAAGACGTGAGTTCTGATCCTGCCTCTAGACCATAGAGATCATGTGCCAGTTATTTAAATTTAAGCTACTCTCTAAAGCTCTGAGTTTCAGAGAAAGCTTCTGTCTACATAAGAAGGGTTAAGGTGACAATCTCTGGATCAATTGCTATAGTCCCCAAATCACAATTCTGGATTTTTAAAAAAAAGTGCCGGGTACCAGACTAGGCCCAAGAGAGACACACAGACGAAAACGAAATAATCTCTATCCTCATGGAGTTTATATTCTACTGGGGAAAACTAAATAGAAAGGGATTTGGGATGGAAGAGAGTACTTACAATTGGGGGAATCTGGAGACTCATCTTATGAAAGATCAGCTTGAAGTGAATTTTCTGTTCCAAGAGGAAGAAGAGAGATGGAGAGATTTTGAGATGAGGGCTGGACTCTTAATAGCTCTGGGATCTTAAGCAAGTAGAATCTAGTTCCTTTGAGGGAAGCAATTTTCTTGCTTTTTTGTCTTAGAATTCCCTACTCCCATTGAAGCACTTTGAACCTAGTGCAGCAGGAACTTGTGGAAGTACATTGTGGAAGTCACCTGAATTTTTTAACCTGTAAAACAAGCGAATTGGCCCCACTGATCCCGACTCCACAGGGGACTCCAGGATGCCAAGAATGCAGCCTAGTGTTTGTTATTGTGAGTAAGGAGTCGCCCCAGGAAGGGCTCCGTTTCAAGCCCTTTCAGACAACGGTTATGTTTGGCATTGTATGTTCTCTTCCTCGGTCTGTGCTCTTGCCACAAGCCCAGATATATGAGGAGAGGAATTGCAGGGAAGGGGGACACAAAAGGAGCTTTCCCTGTGTTGTGGGTTTTCCTTTTCTGATAGTTCCTCACCACTCCCGTAGCAAGGCACTGGATTGTGGATTGGTCCGCAGATGGGTGAAGGGCCCTGCTGTGCAGTTCTTTCTGGCACACAGGTGTTTCAGCTTTATCCAGCCAGGAAGCGCTCCACTCCCCACCCCCCACTTTTTCTGGGGAGGGAAGTTTGGGGAGGCCGGAACACCCACGATTGTTTCTCAGAATAGGAAAGAGGCGGGCGTTGGGGGAGGGAGAGAGCCTAGCCCACCCACCGGCTAAGGTCGTCTTTCCTGCTGGTCAGCCTTACTCCGTAAGGTGTAAATCAGAGGGCAGATGTAGGATCTGGGAAGTTTTCCAGATGCACGTTTCACAAAGGCCCATATGTTCTCGTCGTGTGGAAATAACGAGCCCGAGGGAGGCTGCAGGCGGGACAGAAGTTGCGACAAGTCCTTCTGTCTGAGCCTCTCCCGCTTAGCTAGCAGAGGGTGTTGTCGGGGAGATCCGGGCCGGGGGGCCGGGGGCCGAGAGCTTGGGTGGGAGGCAGAGCAGAGGAAGGCCCCGGCTTGGCAAGGGGCGGCGGGGCACCCATAGAGCGGACGGCTGCGGCGCGCCCCCCCCCCCCCCCGCAGCAAGTGCTGGCCAGATGTGGGGACCGCGCCGGGCCGGCCGTGCCTAAAGGCAGCGGGGCTCGCGGGCGCGAGGTGGGGAGCGGCAGGCCTGGCTGCGGGCCCCGGGAAGCAGCCAAGGTTGTCAGGGTGGCGTTGGGCACTACTGCTCGCAGCGTCTCTAATGGACCCCGACTCCCTCCACCACGTCCCGTAGCCATGCCGGAGGAGCTCCCTGCTGTTGGCACCGAGCTCCTGCTTTCTTCTTTCCCGGCCCCACATGATCACCTCGCTGAGTGTAGGTAGCTTCTTGGGAAGAAGTCAGAGCTGCCTTGGCCCTTCCACATCTCTCCAACGCCTCTTACTCATTTTCAGTTTTGGTGACTGGGGAGGGGGCCTCGAAGCCAGGAAGGCCTGGGTCGAAGTCCTGCCTTCCGAGCTAGACTGGCGGGGGAACCCTCAAACACACAGTCTCAAGGCAACCTTGTCTCTTCTGTGTTGCAGAGAAGGTGGCTGTCTCCCTGCGCTAGACCCAGAGTTCCTCCTGGTCTCTCAGGGCTGGTTCTTTTCAGGACGTTAAATTAAGCTTGTTGTGCTTTCAGACACCAGAGTATGCATCTAAGTCAATTCAGCAAACATTTATTTAGCACTGCTGTGCTCACAGCAAGCCGCTAAACTCAGGGTGCTGGGGGGAAGCAGAGTTTTCATAAGAAACAACCCCTGCCCTGCCCTCAAAGAGCACACAAAATCAGGTCGAGAAATCCGTTCCATATTGCGGTATATGAATGGGATGGAGCACTTCTGTTCTGTAAGGGACTTCAGAAAAGCCTGGAAGGACTTTCGTGAAGTGAAGCTGAGTGAAATGAGCAGAACCAGAACATTATATCCACTAATAACAGCATTGGGTGATGATTAGCTAATCATGCACTCAGTGCCTTACTCAAATCCAATTCATGTGCATGTCAGTTCATGCCATCTTCCCCTTGATGTCACGGTCTTCTTCCAAAATGAAGGGAAAACATTATTACCATAAACAAAAACAATTCTAAAAGACTTGTGATGGAAAATACCATCCATATCCAGAGAGGGAACTATGGAGTTTAAATGCAGACCAAAACACTTTCTTCAATTTTTAAAAGTTGTCTTAGGAATTATGTCATTTTTTTAACTCTAATATATTTCCTTCCGTTTGAATTTGAGCCTTCTTTCACAAAACGATTAATATGAATCTATGTTTAGCATAATTAACACATATAGAACCTAAATTCGATTGTTTTCTGTCTGGGGGAAGTGAGAAGGAAGGGATGGAGGGAGAAAAATGTGAACCTCAAAACCTTGCAAAAAAAAAGGAATGGTGAAACCTGATGTTGCTTGTTGCAAAAACAAATAAATAATTTTTTTTTTATTTTTAGGGGGTTTTTTTTTTGCAAGGCAAATGGAGTTAAGTGGCCACACAGCTAGGTAATTATTAAGTGTCTGAGGCCCGATTTGAACTCAGGTACTCCTGATTCCAGAGCCCGTGCTCTATCCACTGTACCACCTAGCCTCCCCAGAGTCACTTCTTAAGGTAGTATGCCCCTATTAGCATTCTTTTACAATTAAAATTAAATTGTATTCATTTTAAATGTATCTTGTACATGCTGTACAGAAAACCTAGGGTATATAGAATTTGGAGGAGCACACACATTCAAATGGGAAAAACTGAATAATTATTTCAATACAATTGGTTTCTTTTGTAATATCATATTTTTATTTTATGTATTGAAAATCATTATTGTGAGATCTGCTCCATCAGACTGTCAAAGGGAGTTTTGTCATCCAAAATGGTAAGGCTCCATGCAATACCTTGAGGGAAAGAGACTATTTCAGATTTGGTTTTGTATTTCTTGGAGCTAGTGGTATTCTGCACATTTTAATAAGTGTTTGTTGTTTTTATGATGTGCTTAAACACAAACAACTGTGGTATACAACAATACACTGAACTATTGCACACATAGCTGAGGGAGACAAAGTTATACTTGAAACCTGAGAAAGGAAAGGACATTAAAGGCCAGAGGAAAAAAGAACTATTGGAGATTTTTTTAAGGGAAGTGGCCTTTCTGTGAAACTTTAATGATAGACAAAATTTCAACAGGTGAATCAAAGTGATTCCAGGTAGAGGGAAAAAATGTAAACAAAGACAGTAAGGATACAAAGCAAAAAGTAATGTCAACATTGTCGAGTTTGACTAAAGCATGGAGTACATGAAAGTTGTTGATGATGATGCCTTTGTTTTCAAGAAGACCCAAGCATTCAGGTAATATCTTGAGGAATTAAACGAGGAGAGTTGCACAAGGTTATCAGTCTCATTCTAAATTCATCCAAGTACTGTGGCAGGACAAAAGTCAAGATCACTGGGGATGACCCCAGATGTAGTAGATGACCTTCATGTTTTCAGTGACTCTTCAAGCTCTAAGCTCTCCACAATGCCTATTTTATTGCCTCTGGAACAAATTGTTTTCATCTACTCTTACCACCAGGGGAAGTCTCAGCCATTCCCCTAAATCACTAAGAGGGTTTTGCTTGTCAGTTATCCTCAGCCAAGTTTGACCTTTCTGCTGAGATGTTTGTGTTGTTGTTGTTGTTGTTGGGGTGTGTGTGTGTGTGTGTGTGTTGTGGTATGGCCTCTGTGCATGGTAAAGCTTCTTGGAGCCACCCGTGAGAGCTAGGTGTAGATGGACAGGGCTTGGCAAGCCCTCATACCTGAAATGCTAGTCTTCCCTGAATACCCTATATACCCCTAGAGACAAAGTAAGAGATAATATAAGATGCCAGATTACATAGAGCTTCGAATGCCAGGACAAAGAGGTTGAAATTTCGGTCAAATTTCTGGCAATATAATGGTTCTTTTTCTTCTGCTTCGATCACATTTTTCCTTATACCAATTTGTCAACATATCATATATTTCCACAATTTCTGTTCCCAAATTGTAAACTCTTTAAATGCAAGTTCTGACAGTATAGTGTCATTACAAGTGATTAATAATTAATTTCACTGAAATCCAGGGGAAAATGAAGGGTTTTGAGCAGAAGAGTATCATGACAAGCTCTATCCCTGAGGAACATTAGCCAGCATGGTACTGACATTTCCATGTCAGTGGAAAGAGTAGTGCCCTTGGAAGCAAAGGACCTTTGTTTGAAACTTAGAAACACGTTTTGAATTCTCTTGGTCTTGATTTCTTTTTGTGAAAAATGGAATGGTTGGATTAGGTGATCTCTAAGGTCCCTTCCAACTCTAAAACTAAGGATCATTCCTGATCTGGAAGTCAGATGAAGGTTGAAATGGGAGTTAATTGAAAGGAGAGGAAGACTTGTTAGGAGGCTGTGCAGTAGTCCCCATGGGTGAATAGAGAGAATCAGGCAGAGGCACTGAGAATAGTGTAGAAGATGAAGATGTGAAAGATATGTATATACAATTGACAGAATGTATTTAATTTATTGTCTATGAGAATTGAGAGACAGGGAAGAGTACAAGAAAACAGTATGGTTCTGAGAATACTGGGAATATCCATCTTCAGAAATAGCCATCTTTTGTTTTTCAGAAGAATAACGGGTTAAGAGCAAAGATCAGCAGTTTGACTGTTGATATTCATGCTGACCATGGGGCATCCAGATAACACTGTTCTGCAGGTAGTTGGAGATTTAGGTCTGAGTTTTAGGAGGTCAAGGCTGGTGATACTGGATTGTGAATCACCTGCAAAGAAGCACTAGTTGAATCCATGGAAGTGAATGAAATTTCCATGGAAGAGTGAAGAGAGGAAAGAGAAGACACATATGGCTCTAATTACCTTAGTTCCTATCTCTTAGATGATTTCCTTTTACTATGAACAGCACCCTTTTTCTATTTTTGCACCATTAGTTAAAATGCTGACTCTGAAATGGCAGGTATATAGCTGACGATTCTTTCTTCTGGCCTACACCCATTATGTGCATTTTCTCTTTGGATAAATGCCTTTCTGATTTTTGTTGCTATTCAACTTTATTGTGGTAGAGAAAAGAAACCAACAAACTATCCTGAGTGTATCATATTGGCATTCTTTTAAAAACTATTGGCAATGGTTCTTTGTACTTTATCTTTTCATAGTTCTCTGAGTTACTAGCTATGGGTCCTTCATCCATCAAAACAGATCTCAACACCTTTATGTTTTAGTAGATAATCTTTTTTTAGTTTTTTTTTTTTTTTTTGCAAGGCAATGGGGTTAAATGGCTTGCCTGAGGCCACACAGCTAGGTAATTATTAAGTGTCTGAGGTCAGATTTGAATTCAGCTACCCCTGACTCTATGCACTATGACACCTAGCGGCCCCATATGTATATACAATTGACAATCAGTAAATTTAAAAATTCATAGAATTATAAATGCAGGGCTAGAACAAATATTGGAGGTCATCTAATACAACCTCTTCAATTTATGGATGAGGAACTGAGATCCAAAAAAATAAAGTGATTATAAAAAAGGTTATACAAGTAGGAGTTGACAAAACCAAAATTTGAATGGCAGCTCCCTTTTGACATTTCTGAGCAACTTCTTACCACTCTGGTCAATTAGATGATAAGCCTCTTTCAAATTTGCAGAGCTGCTTCTTGGATGAAGGAAATATCCTACATTATTGATTCTGTACTCTATGATCCTGTACTTTAAGCTATGGGTCAACAAATTGAATCTGGCTCACTGCCCACTCTTAGCAGTACAAAAACTGGCAGTGGAACAAATCTGGTCTGTAGGTCATAATTTTCTTACCCCTGCTCTAAACCTTTCAGGCTTTACAGGATCAACTAAAGTTTGTGCTCTATCAGCAAAGTCTTTGAGAATCAGAGTTCACTGCTATGCCTGAAAAATACATTGGAGTAACATTTTGGTATCATATATCTGTGAATACATACTAATCAAAATGGAGCCAAGAATTTTTAAGTTCTGGAATATTAAGGAACTCAAGAAATTCCATGCATTGGTGTGTATCATAGATCATAACCAAAATGAAAGTAATAGTATTATTCATATACACTTTTGTCATTTTCACCCAAACTCAGAAAAGCAGGTTCTAATAACTTCTAACTACAGAACAGAGTTTTCTCTGTTGCCATTTTCTTTAGCTAAAATGGTAGTGAAGTCAGAGGTCTGCATTCTGCCCTTTCGTGCCAATTCCCATCTCAAGGAAGTCAAAGAGAATGAAGAGAATGTTAAAAAAGGAACATGTTTTTTCTTATGGAAAAATTTCCATTTTCATCATCATTATAATCTTAGTAATAATAACAATGACTGGCATTTTATACAATGTTTTAAGGTTTACAAGGTGCTTTATAGGCATTACCTCATTTGATCTTCTCAACAGCATTGTGAAATGGGGATGACAGGTATTACTGTCCCCAGATTGCAGATGGAGTCTAGAGAGAAGGTCACAGGAACACAGAGTTTAGAATTGGGATCCCAATGGCTATATTATCCAACCATTGCCCAAAAAAGGAGTCCACCTTACAAAATGCAAACTGTCTGAAGATCTCTAGAAAGAACAAAAACACCCCCTCTGAAGGCAATCCATTCTCCTTTTGAAGAACTATAATTATTAGGAAATGTTTACTAACATTAAATCTCAATTCCAGAGGCAATGGCCTCTGGAACTTCCACCCATATTTGATTTTGTTGTGTGTTTATACCCTCTGGGGCCAAACAGAAAAATTTTAATTTATTTCCCTTCAAATATTGATAGATAACCAATGCTTCTATCCTTTCCTAGTCACTTCCCCTCAAGTTTTCTTTAAGTTTTCTTAAGTTTCTTTAAGTTTTATTTAAGACTAATAAGTCTTAATTTCTTCAACCCAGTTCACCTGTTGGCCTAAACTCAATGCCTTTCATTATTCTTTTCCAATTTATTACTGTCCTTCTAAGAATGGGATAGTCTGCCTAAGACTAAATCACAGTTCTACAGATGTAGTCTGACCAGGGAAGTCTACAGAGGGATCATCAGCTCTATGGAGACATTGGAGTTAAGTAACTTGCCCAAGGTCACACAGCTATTAAGTATCAAGTATCTGAGATCAAATTTGAACTCAGGTCCTTCTGACTCCAGATCAGGTGATCTATCCACTGCTCCACCTAACTGTTAGATTGTGCAGCAGAAAGAATACTGAGAGTCAGAAGAATGGGAGTTGGAATCCAGTCTCAGACACTTGACACTGACTAGCTGTAGGAACTTGGGCAAGTTACTTAGCCTTGACTGCTTCCCAAGCAGGACTATCTCCAGCCTTCCTGATTCATATCTGAATAGTGGATCCAGATGACTCTGGAAGATAAAGTGAGACTGGTGATTCCACACAGCACCACCCTCATCAAATTCAATTCATGTGCTTGTCATGGCATCAACTCCCTGATGTCATGGTCTTCTTTGAGAATGAAGGACAAATATTATCATCACCTCTGTATCTCTGTGTACAGAAAATTCAATACAAAGATTAAATATACATATTAATGTTATCTTCCTTGGTTTCTTCAACTGTAAAATGACAATGATAATAATACCATCTACCTCATAGAGTTGTTGTGAAAATCAAATTAGATATTTGTAAAGTGATTAGCACAATGTCTTTTTTGAATTAATAAAGGTTTATTCTTCACTCCCTATTCCATAATGACATATCTCAGAATTTTTTCCAAATTAGAAAGTTATGGTTCTATGATTCTTTGGTAAGTTAATATCCACATTTACTGACAGTACATACACTATTCCATCTTTAAGGCATCATTGCTAGGAGGTTCCTTGTTTTTCAGGATGATATGGAGAAATTGTTTGACAATGGTGTCTATTTTAGAAACATTATACAAATTATTCTGAGTCTTTTTGAGGCTATGAGATATATGGCAATGCCTTTTCTTCTTACTTCCATTAAATCAACACACATTTATTAAGCACTTACTGTATTCCAAGCACTATGTTAAGTTTTGGGAATATAAAGAAAGGCTTGTCCTCAAGAATTCTACAATCCAATGGTTCAAAGTTGGAAGGTTGAGTCCTTTAATACTTCCTCAACAAATAATTGCACATCATTATTTTCTTGGACAGTTCTCCCTTAGATGTGCATCTGAAAATTTCAGGCTTCTACGTCTCTTTCATATGTTGAGCAATATTTCCTATGTTGTTTAACTTTCTGAACCTGGTTACTTCAGGACTAATTTATTCCACTGTGTTTTCTTTACTATATCAACATAAAGTTGACCAAAAGTGGCAGCCTTAGAAGGAAATATCTACTTCGAAGAATTGAAAATGTTTTTCTTTTTTGTCTTTTTCTTATTTGTAGTTTTTTCTGAGTCACATGCAATTTTCTTTTGACATTCTGGCTCAATTCCACTGCTATTTTGGGAGGAAGGGTTTGAATAGTTTATTTATCTTGACTCATATAACTGTATTTACCCTCTAACTTGGCAGTTTTCATACTTGGGTGCAATTCTCAGGGATCCCTCAAGTAACCTCTATAGATATACTGAGAGGAAATGATCAGAGAGAACACAGTCAATCCTTTAGTTGCCCTCCTCATGAAAAAAAGAAATTTCATGGGTCACTCAAACCAGAGAATTCTTCTTTAGTGACTCAGGTGGCAAGGTAGAGAATGTGTACAAGAAAACCTGCCTCAGTCATTTACCCTCCTGGGCCTGGACAAATTACTTGATCTCTCAGTCTGTTAAAAAAAAAAATACCCACTTTATATGATTGCTGTAGGAATTACGTGAGGTAAGTTTTATATGAATGCTATTATTTTTGTTTTTGTTGTTTTCCCTAGTTCAACCAGTTCTTGGACAGCAGACATAGTCTGTTGTGGTTTTATCCTTGAAGCCTTTCCAGCTTGGTTGAATATGCCAAAGTTTGTTCTCTGGGGACATAGCCTTTGGGAACACAGGATCACCATCTTATCATGATGAAGCATTAGAGTAGAATATCTGTCCACTGTCAAAAACATTTTGGAAAAAGATACTGCACAAGATGAAGGCATTAAAGTATATTCTTTCCTAATTTTTCTTCAATTGAGTTTACCAGGACTTCCTGTGTTTCTCAACCTCAATCCCCACATAAGCTCATATTGCTAATGTAGTTTTAGACACAAAATATCTTCTCTGAGGCAAATAGCCCCCAGGGACCCTCTAGGAGTTATGCAAGGTTCCTGTACAAGTTAGCAGCTGCTGATGACTTTTTATGTGGTATCTTTGGAAGGTCTTTGGTTAAGTGCAAGCTCCAATATCTGGGTTAAACTAGGAGGAGATGTTTTTTCAGCTCCTCTTTCCTTTTGCTGCTTTGCCCCCAGGACTCTGTGTGGGCTCTTCAGAAGAGGGCTCATTGATTCTCCAATGAGAAGAGTTTTAAATTCTTTGCTCCTCTCTGCTTAAGCTTATCCTGAGCCAATAAGAAGCTACAATCTATTCAGACTTTCCCTGGTGCCTGTCTGGAATGAGTCACATTATCCAGAGGGGAAAAACAGTCTTGTAGGTGCTTGGGTTCCTAGGACATATACTGAGTTGTAGATAAAATAATTGAAGAATTGGTGGACTGAAGAGGGCAATGACTTGTCAAAGATGGATGTTTAGATGTCCCCAAAGTCTTAGTCCAGTTTTAAGCTTTAGTAATTTTAATTCTTAGACTTTAATAAATTAAATTGAAACTGCACTAAGACTTTAGGGACACCCTTTAGAATTAGTCCAAAATCAGAAGTTCATAACCTAATGTCCAAGGACAAATTCTAGGAGTCCATGAACTCAGATGGGGAAAATAATGGCTTTTTTTTTTAAACACAATTGGTTTCTTTTGTAATTTTATATATTTTTATCTTCATGCCTTTAAAAAAAATTATCCCGAGAAAGGATCCATATGCTTCACTAGGCTGCCAAAGGGACCCAAGATCACTAAAGAGAATAAAAAACAAACTTCATTTTAAAGGATTTCCCAGTTAGGTTTACAACATGAAGAGAGTGAATGAGTCACACAGAGATTAAACCAGTCTATTGATACATTAGCCCTTGGGAGTAAGAAGAGGTTGCCATGAAAGATCTATACCTTGGGAAATCAGGTGAAATTGGATAAATGGCAGGTTCTAAGATATTTTATACACTTAGCCTCCTAATCTAATTCAGATTCAACATTCTGTTCAGGTGTCCAGTTTGTCCATTTCAACAATATATATTTTGGCACTCCCCAGGAGTACTTTATCCAATACTGTTTAAGCAGCATTTATTAATCTCCTCTTATATGAAAAACACTGCTATAGAGAAAAAAAGGTTAAAAAATCAAATAGTCTCTAAATTCAAGAATCACATATTCTCTTGAGAGATGGAGGCATAGGAAGATTAGCAAAGGTAAGAGCAAATATAAAGTAAGTACAAATTTATTAGGGAACAGAAAGAATACTATCAATTGAAGGAAGGGGGGGCGTTCTTATGTAGAAAATTACACTTAATATGAACCTTGAAGGGAGGTGGAGGAAGAGCTAAGGAAAGAAACTGAAATGCATGGAAAGAGTGAAAGATATAGAAATAAGTGACAAAATTTCTTTTAGACCAGTTTTGTTGTTATATTATAAAGTGATGGTGAGTAATGGGAAATCAATGTTCCCAAACTGGAATGACTCTACAGCTTCTGATTGTGGCATTGCCTCATAACCTTTGTTGTCTCACTGAAGTCTATAGACTCCTCAGAATAAGCCATTGGTCATCAATATTCATAATTAGAGAACATGTTAAACTTAAGTTATAGGTTAGTAAAATTAAAGGTTGTATTTTCCCTCATTTATCCAAGTTCTTAGTTTCCCTGAAATATATTCAGAATCCCTGTGGATTCCAGTTTATGAAACCCTGTCTTACAGATTCAAACCTTGTGCCCTGCACTCTCTGGCAGGAATTGCCATTTTCCTTTAAGGTTTTTATTACAAAGTTACATATTTTACTCTAGTCTTTGAAGGGCAGTAGTATTGGTCTAGTATCAAACTAGCAGTTAAATCCAATGCAGGAACTGGGTTGTTGCTGTTGTATTTCTACTCTTGGTGTGGGTGTGTGTGTGTGTGTGTGTGTGTGTGTGTGTGTGTGTGAAATAAACATCATAGCCACTGTTTCTCTCTCTTAGCACTTACTGGAATTCATATGCCGTTTATCATTTTACCCCTTTTTTTCTGAAATGGTCCCTTTTTTGATCCACATGGCAGGGAGGGTTTGAGGAATGTACTCATCTTTGTATTTTGCCACCTTTATTTACTTTCCTACTTGCTTTCTTGGAATTAGGACACCTTGCATGGGCCTCTGGCTTTTTCTCCTCTCTTTCTCCTTGTAGCCTGCAATAAACTTGCAGGAATGGACTTTATAAAGCCCAGTGCACAGGAGAGACAGGGAGAACCTGGGTGTTTCTTCTAAGACTGAACAGAAAAGCTATTCCTAGTAAATAAAGCAATGGCTGTTGTGAAGTACAAAACCACATTGTTCTATTCTGTGGCTCTGAATGGAGATGGTTAAGCCTGGAGTGTAAGTGGGGAAAAAGGCAAGAGAAAGGAGAAGGCGTCCTTGTTCACTGCCTCTGAATAAAGAAATGGGAGAACAGTGAGATGGTTATAAAGCTTAAGACTAATGGACAGAGTATATTATTTTAATTAGGTTTCTGCATTTGAATCCAAAAGGAGATCCTCAAAAAGAATATTACAATAATTTCCAAGTGGAACTTTTTTAGCATCAAGGAAAAGGTAACATGCACTTCTTTGCCAATTCAGAACTCAATTTGGTAGACTTTCTCTTGTTTTTGGTTGCAGTTTAATTTCCTAGTGTCCACAAGTTCAGTTATGTTATTAACTTAAAAAGACAAGATTCCTGGCCACAAGTACCTTATATGTTCAGGATAAACCTGGTTGAATGTTAGTGATGATTTTGTCTCAATTATATAAGATTTTTGCAAAGCAGGGTCAAATTTTAATTTGTTTCATAAAAGAAAAAATACATATATATTTAATATTATCTTATTCCTTAGACTTCTTTGAAGCTCTAGAATTAAGGTGATGATGAAATTCAGGTCAATTTAATTCAACCAGGATTTAAGCATCTAAAGTCAAAAATAAAACATTTCCTACCTTCAAGAATTCCATTAGGGAATACAGCATATACACAAATGAAATAAAAACAAAAATTTCATACGAAGGAATTTTGAGGAGGTGGGTATTGAACAAGGCAAGTCTACCAATATGCCCCACTGCCCTAAAATGTTTATTTAAATTTTTTTGTTAAGGAAAATTCAAGATCTATAGCTGAGACAAATATGATAAACTATATATGTGAAGTCTTAGGTACTGCTTTGAGTGTCAATGTCCTCATTTATATAAAGATGTGATTGGACTAGATCATTTAGGTAGGAGAAGCCCACAAAGGAAATAGGATTCAGGGTCAGGATCCCTGGATTAGAATTTGGGTTTTGCAAGTTGTATGACATGGACTACCTTGGGTAAGTCCTTTAGCCTCAATAATACTGTTTTCCCACCTCTAAAATAAGGAGGTTGGCTCAAAGGCTTTCTAAGGGTCCTTTTGGTTTAATATATCTTTATTTCTCTTTATTTCTCTCTCTCTCGTCTCTGTCTCTGTCTCTGTCTCTCTCTCTCTCTCTCTCTCTCTCTCTCTCTCTCTCCCCTCCTCATCTATCTTTAGAGTTCTTAAATTCTACAATTCAAAATAATAAGTAAATATACTTTAATGATCCATCTGTAGAAGGTAACTTGCTTTTCTTCCACATATTCCCATTTCCATGGGTCTTGGAAGACCATTTTCCAGGTGTGAAATTATTTCCCCTTAGTACTTTAGCCTCTTAAAATCCATGATGTCTCTGAAGACTCAGTTCTATTGCCACCGGCCACTTGCAGGTTCCTTCTGCATATTTCCAACTTATAAAATCATGAAATTTTAGAACTTGAAAAATAATTATTTTGGACCTAGAAGTGTCCTTAGAGATCCTCTAGTCCAATCTTCTCATTTTAGAAATGGGGAAACTGAGTACCACTGATGTTGAATGATTTACCCAAGTTTATTCCAATAATATGATTGCACAAATAGGAGACTTAATTCTTCTTTTGGACCTATAATAGAGACTGTATATGATTGATGAGACTTCATAGGCAGGAGCTATGCCTTTCTTTTAGCATACCAATTGTATGTTAAAGCTAGGTTGAATTAGTAATAGATAAGATAAAAAAAATACAGAAAATACTATGAAGAGGAAAAATGATTCAGAGAAGGGAACAAAGGAATTTGGTTGCTTGGGAGAGTGGTTAGAATATCTGAGCTTGGTGACTTTTTAGATTACCAATGGGTGAAGTTGGGGAATGGAAATATAGAATGTTATATTTTAAGTGAAACTGGGTTTTTTGTGATAGCAAAGAATTGGAAATTTAAGGATGTCCATTATTTGGGAAATAACTAAACAAGTTGGGGCATATGATTGTGATGAAATACTATTGAGCTCTAAGAACTTATGAATGGGATGCTGTGAGAAAAATCTAGGGGGCAACTAGGTGGTGCAGTGGATAGAGCACCGGTCCTGGGGTCAGGAGGGCCTGAGTTCAAATGTGACCTCAGACACTAAATGATTATCTAGCTGTGTGACCTTGGGCAAGTCATTTAACCCCATCGCCTTGCAAAAGAAAACAAACAAAAAAATAAATTTTAAAAAAGTAAAATAATAAGCAAAAAAAAAAAGAAAGAAAAGGAAGATTTCCATGAACTGATGCAAAGTGAACTGACCAGAACTAGGGGAACATTATACATAATAATAGCAACATTGATCAGTAAAACAGTATAATGATCAACTGTGAATGACTTAGATATTCTCAACAATTAGATAGAAGAAAATTCCAAAGGACTCATGTTGAAAAATACTATCTCTAGAGAAAGAACTGATAGAGACTGAATGCAGATTGATGCATACACTTTTTTTTTGCTTTATTATTGTAATTTTTTCCTTTGGTCTGCATTCTCTTTTGCAACATAGCCAATATGGAAATGCTTTGCCTGACTGCACATCTATAATCTACATCAAAAATTTTTTGTCTTCTCAAGGGGGGGGGGAAGTAAGGGAGAGAGAGAATTTGGCACTCAAAACTTTTAAAAATTGTTTAAAGAGTTTTATATGCAATTGAGAAAAATTTTAAAAACTAAGGTGAAAGCTGTGACTAGAAGCAGAAAGAAAAAAAATTTAAATTTATTTTAAGTGGAGGAATATTGCTAGAGTATCACAAGAATTATGAGTCCTCCATAAAATAAAGGGATGAAATAGATAATAGAATAGATAAGTCTCTTAGGTGCCTTATAAATCCAAAATCCTATAGCTCTAAAATTTTTAAGACCTAGCTTAAGGGCAGCTAAGTGGCACAGTGGATAGAGCACTGGCTTTGGAGTCAGGAAGACAGAAATTTGAATCCGGCCTCAGACACTTGACACTTACTAGATATGTGATTTTGGGCAAGTTACTGAACCCCATTGCCTTGCAAAAACAAAAAACAAAACAAAACAAAAAGACCTAGCGTAAGAGAAAGAGACTATAAAGGAAGAAGGAAAACACATTAAGGAGAAATTGCTACAGAAAACAATATTATCAATGAATTGTTTAGTTCAGGAAAAACCAAGTGTCTACAGCCAAGAAAAAGTCTTTCAGGGGATGCTCCCTGGACTAAGAATTCAGGAGTTGGTTAAATTCAAAAGGAGTGAGACCTGGGCCAAGAGAGGAAGAAAGTCTCCTTCAGAGACTAAGAAGGTTGGAAAAACAAATCAACAAAAGCAGATGAGAGATCCAGCTAGAAGTTGACAAGAATAGCAAGACTGAAATGACCTCAAGGGCTGGAACCTAAAGAAGGAAAATGAAGACCTATGTAGGGAGTAACAATAGGAAAAAAATAGAGAATGAGAATTTTTCCATTTAAATAACTTGTTTTGCCTTGGATCTATTTTGCAGTGAACATAGAAACAGAATTTGAACCCAGCTCTCCTGATCATGACATTTACTAAGTGGTTCTAGGCAAGTAATTTAATATGTCTGAACTCCAGTTTCCTCAAGAGTTAAATAAACATGAGCTATTTGTATTAGAAGAGATTGTGTGGACATTGGACAGCAGCACAAACACAGAGACACAGGCTTCAGAGAAAAAAATAAAAACATTTCTCCCACTTTTTTCCTCCTCAGTAAGAGACAACAGAAAGTTAAGCAAATCAAAGGTTAATGAAGAATCTCTACTAAGACAATACTTTATTTTTTTAAGTGCCTCATGGAAGGTGCCTCATCTTGGTATGATGTAAGAGATTTGTTAATTAGAAAAAAAAATAAAACTAAATTTAAAACAGAGAGATTGAGTCATATTCTCATAAACTATAAAATTGCAAAAGCTTAAGAATGGGAGAAGGAGTCATAAAACTTTTAAATACTATTTTATTCATTACTACAAAGCAACAGGAGCTCAGGAACCCAAATGGATAGTATTAATCCTAATAGATCTCATGAGCAGAGGGCTTTATTTTTGACAAAGATCTTTAAGTAATTTCCTTTGCTTGTCCAAACAGCCTAACAAGTAGGTAAGTGTAATCTCTGTAGGAACTCAAACTGAGGCCAGATCCATTTGAGCTTATAGGGGTGAAAAAAGTCTTATACTAGACAGATGATCTTTTCCTGGATCTTTAAGACTGGGTAAGTTTTTAGATAAGTGGAGAAAAGAGGGGAAAAAACATTCTACTTTTGAAATATAGATGAGATTTGGGCTTTGGAGTCAAGAAGACCTAGGTTGAAATCATGCCTCAACTATTACAATTTTGTGACCCTGAACAAGTCTTGATTTCTCTGTGTCTCAGTTTCCTCTTCTGCAAAATGAGGAAATGGCGAAATAAATGATCTTTGAGGTTCCTTCCAACTATAGATCTATGATGTTATGATTTTATAAACCAACAAGGTATGATAACAGAAGCAATGAAGATTCTACCCTAGTCAAAATAGGAAGTTTTTATTAAGGTATAATGAAGCAAAAGGGGACCTTAAAGAAGTAGGAAAAGAAGTGGTAGATTATGCTGCCATGCAAATGGCTGATGATTTTCCAAAACAATGTGATGCCAATAGATATTTCAGAAGTTTTACTTTCTTTTATTTTTGTAGACAATTAGGGAAAGTGACTGAGCCTGCATTTGCACTCAAATCAGCCCAACTTCAGGGTTGGCATTCTATTTCCTGTCCCTTCTAGTTGTTCCTGTTTTAGACATTTGAGAAAGATGGCTCTGGTGATGGAGTTAAGGGTGCAGTAATCTAGGCATGAGGTGATGAAGAACTAAATCAGATCAATGAGTGAACTCATGAAAGAAAAAGGCATAGAAAACTGAAGGGAAAGGTGAAGAAAAAGGAAGCATTAAAGCTAATGTAGAAACTTTGAGTTTGGATTCTAGGAGAATAGTATTGCCAATAAGTTAAATAAATCTTAGTGGCAGTTGCCTCTAGGTTGATTTTATCAATGCTGGAGGTTTAGTTTAGTTTTATTTATTTTTGTTTTGAATGACATTAGAAAAACATATACCCAGAAAAGGGGATAACCCATAGACCATAATCAACATAACCATATGCTTCCCTGGTATCTACATAGTGTCAAAAGAACAAAATGAAAGCCTCCTAATATGTAAAGTGGATCTCCAGAAGACAGATTGAAATGAGGACATGGATAAAATATACATAGGATAGAGAAGCAAGAGAGGGTCAATATTTGCATCACTGAAAGGAGCAACCTCATAAATAAGATCATGGATCCATTAGAATATTGAAATATTAGAAAAGTCTCATCAAAGATGTGATTAAGCACATGGATCATTAGACAAAAAGTAAGCCTGTCATATAGTGAGAATGATCAATATGAGCTTGATCACCCGTGTCACATGGAAAATGATTAAATATTAATAAAATGAGTGGGAGATCTTCAATGTGTTATGAAATATTCTGATCTATCATGTTGACTGGTGTGGGAGAGAAATTGGGTTAATTACCATTCAGATTTAGATTAGATTTTCTATGAGGAAATAATTCCATTTACTAATTTAAGATTAGACTTCTAGTAGTAGTAGCATCTGCCATGTAGATTAGGCTAGTTTTTTTTTCCCTTGAAAGACATTGAAATCAACCTTGAGATAACTGGTTCTAGGGACTAAAGGTTAGAGCTTCCTTATGACCTAAGTATAAAAACCTACCATCCTACCAAAAGGCAAAAATTGTTCTCCTTCAGTCTTGATGAATGTGCAAACCTGGTAGCAGAAGCAGAGAAACTATATTAAACTAAATTCATGCTGTAACTTTGCTTTTTTAACCTTTTCCCTTAAATTTTTGCTAGATTTGATGTCAGAGTGAGTATCTCATTGTGCTCTACTTCTGAACTTGAAACATTAAATCATCCTGAATCAGACATGGTCAACCATTAGAGAAAATGAAAATGTAATAGAAAACCAACTGAACTAGAAGGCAAAAGACTTGAATTCTAATCCTGTCTTTTTTTTAATAAAAGATTTTATATATTTTGAATTTTACAATTTTTCCTCTAATCTTGCTTCCCTCCCCCCAGCCCCATAGAAGGCAGTCTGCTAGTCTTTACATTGTTTCCATGGTATGCATTGATCTAAGTTGAATGTGATGAGAGAGAAATCATAGCCTTAAGGAAGAAAAATAAAGAATAAGAGACAGTAAAATTACATAATATGATAATGCTTTTTTTTTAAAAAAATTAAAGGTGATAGTTTTTGGTCTTTGTTCAAACTACATAATACTTTCTCTGGATACAGATGGTATTCTCCATCACAGATACCCCCAAATTGTGCCTGATTGTTGCACTGATGGAATGAACAAGTCCATTAAAGTTGATCATCCCTCCATGTTGCTATTAGTGTGTGCAATGTTCTTCTAGTTCTGCTCATCTCACTCAGCATCAGTTCATGCAAATCCCTCCAGGCTTCCCTGAATTCTCATGCCTCTTGGTTACTCATAGAACAATAGTGTTCCATCACATACATATACCACAATTTATTAAGCCATCCCCTAATTGATGGCCATTCATTCTATTTCCAATTCTTTGCCACCACAAACAGGGCTGCTATGAATATTTTTGTACAAGTAATGTTTTTACCCTTTTTCATCATCTCTTCAGGGTATAGGCCCAGTAGTGGTATTACCAGATCAAAGGGTATGCACATTTTTGTTGCCCTTTTGGACATAATTCCAAATTGCTCTCCAGAGAGGTTGGATGAGTTCACAGCTCCACCAACAATGTATTAGTATCCCAGATTTCGCACATTTCTTCCAACATCATTGTCCTTTCTGGTCATATTGGCCAGTTTGAGAGGTGTGAGGTGGTACCTCAGAGATTTTTTAATTTGCGTTTCTCTAATAAGTAGTGATTTAGAGCAATTTTTCATATGACTATGGATTGCTTTGATTTCCTCATCTGTAAATTGCCTTTGCATATCCTTTGACCATTTGTCAATTGGGGAATAGCTTGTTTTTTTAAAAAATTTGACTCAGTTCTCTGTATATTTTAGATGAGTCCTTTGTCAGAAATACTAGTTGTAAAAATTATTTCCCAATTTACTACATTTGTTTTGATTTTGGTTACAGTGGTTTTTGTCTGCTAATCCTGTCACTTATTAATACATTTCTCATTGCTTTAGTTTCCGTATTTGTAAAGTGCAGTTGAATTAGTTCAAGGATTCTTAACACTTTATATGACAAAACACCACTGCCAGACTGGAAAAGCCTAGGGATCTTTTTTCAAAATAATGTTATAGGGGACTAGGTTGCACAATGAATAAAGTACTGGCCCTGGAGTCAGGAGGAACTGAGTTCAAATCTGCCATCATATACTTAATATACCTAGCTTTGTGACATTTGGCAAGTCACTTAACCTTGCAAAAACCCAACCCCCCAAAATAATGTTATAAACACACACACAACACACACACACACACACACACAAACACCTTAATTATTTAATATCAATATAAGTTTTTAAAGTATGCAAAGAATAGATATATATATATTTAAATATATAAAATAAATATATAGCCTTACTAAAGAAACTAGTGACATAAAACTAGTCATGAAAATAAACACATTTTAAAAAAATAAGATCTCAGATCTCAGGTTAAGAAACCCTGAAATAGATATCTAAAGTCCCTTTGCCTTCTAACCTTCTGTGTCTTGATGAAGTGGCCTGGCTCCTGTTTTCAATTTAAGTTATTATGGGAGGTTTTTTATTCATCAGAACAGCCTTGCTAGTAAGTTACACACATTGACTGCCAAGCTTGTAATCATTTTCTTTTATCCTAAAGAGAATATATGTTACAGCTTTGTGGACATAGTTTTCCTGCTATAATAACCGACCAATGCTGTGTTGAAATCATTTTGTTAGAACAGCTGCTAAAGTCATCGTTCAACTTCAGAAAGTTAGACATGGTCATGCCTATTGATCAGTGACATCGATCAGATGAATACTGGTGGGCTAACCATGAGTCAGTGGTTATCCAATGTTGACAAGAACTCAAAGTAGTGTTGCATGCCATTTGGAGCTGTTTTAACTTATCTGCAGCCATCCGGAATTCTTCAAGACATCCCATTATCCTGGACTTCATTATTCCTGCTTTGGTCTTCTTCGACAGACAGTTCAGCTGTGACTCCTACCATTACGCTAAGGTTCTTGTTCTGGAACTTGCCTTCTCTGCTTTTCATTATTTTACTCCTTTTCCATGGTTATTCCTCTGTGTTCAGTTACCACTGTATTAACTGTCATCATGGCCAGTCATTCAAATTAGCACATGCCTTACGCCAAGCACCTAAAAGAGATGAGGACAGGCCTGCAGGAAATCCGGCAGAAGGCTGAAATACATTCCAGTGGAAATTGCATTCTTTATTTTCCATTCTAGTTCCATTCTCTTACTCCAATACAATAAGAGGATCTGTGATGTGGGTATTCCCTGCAAACAATGCAGATCACATTCTGTGGGACTCTTGTCCATGTATTCCCATAAATTCATCACAGGGGACTCACTTAAATGTCTTGGAGGTCTCCCTGACATTGTAAGGATACCAGTAGGACATGCCATTGTCCTTTGGTTAGTCCTTGATCTGAGCTCTTTAAAAGTTTTTCTCATTCACACATTGTTTTCTATTACTTTTCTAAAATTCCATTTTCATGGTGCTTTCTTCTCAGACTCTATGGCTTTTTCTAATACAGCATATAGTTACTATTTGACAGAACAAACTGAAGACTATCCAGAGCAGTGAGACACTCAGAGATGATCTTGGGTTAATGCTCTTAATCATAAGAGCAGAATTCAAATCCTGTTTCTAGTATGTGTGAAATCATGGGCAATTCACATAGATTCAGCTGCTTCATCTATAAAATGGAACTGATAATTATCTGTAATACCTACTTTTCTGGGTTGTTTCAACAGTTCAATCTAATAAACATTTATTAAATGCCTCTAAGTCATTGTGTTAGGTAAAGGGAGACATGGAAAAAGGGAAAAAGTAGACAAAGAAAAACTAAACACAATTTATGCCTTCAAGGAGCTTACATTTTACAAAAGTAAATAAGAATAATAAATGCAAAGGAATTTATAAATCTTTTAGAATCCCCAAAATGTTGCTTATTATTATTATTATTATTATTATTATTATTTATTGCTACCCTTGATTCTTTTTATTTGAGTCCCTGGAGAGGGTTACCCTTACAGAGATTCGTAATATTTGAACATTGCTCTTTTACAGTTTGCTGTGGACCATTATTCTAAGGCAAATCTGTCTTGAATCCCAGTCAAGGGAGTTTTGTTACTGAAAGAGATATCAAAAAATTGTGTCTTCTCTATAGTGGTCTCAGAATATCAATCTCAAACACAGGGTGCTGTCAGGCAACACAATATCATTACCTAATTTTTTAAAACAGTATTAGATTTATTTTTCCTATGTAGCCTTTGTTTTAATCTCTATTTTTCTAAATATTTTTTAATACTGGATTAAATATTTGTTGATTGACAAGTTGAATTAAAAAACCCCAAAAATTAAATTTGAAAGTTATTACATGGGTTAAAAAAAGGAATAGAATAAGGAAGTGAGTTTAAGTATTTAAAATTTTATAAGTGTGTGTGTGTGTGTGTGTGTGTGTGAGTATTCAGGATTTTAACAACCAGAAAGCTCTAGAAACTTTTTTTCTAGGAGGCAGATTAGTATACTAGCTAGAGAGCTAGATTTGGAGTGAAAAAAATGGCCCTGAAAATTGTAGCTTCACCTACTTGAATCTTAGTTTACTCACCTGTAAAATGGACAAATAATACTTCCTGCCTCACAGGATTGTTATGAAAACTAAATGAGATACATGTATGCAGATTAATTACAGACCTTAAGAAACTATATGAGTTGTTGTTGTTTATCTTGTTATTTAGCCCCCTACATGAATCTGGAACCTTTTGACTTATTCAGTTAGCTACAGTGCCAACATCCTTCAAAAAGAGACCTAAGAAGAAGGACAAATTGCATGATACTATGATGATTTATATTAATAACACAAACACAAACCTGAATTGAAAAGTAAAATCATCCTCTGAGAATTATCAGAAAATCATCAATGTCCTAAAGAAAATATAGGAATGTGAACATGAAGTTAAAAAAAAAAAGAGATTCTTAAACAATGGTCCTGAGAAACAAGTATGAAATGCACAATAGTTGTATAGTTGTTTAGGTTAATATGTGTTGAAGGGAGTCAAATCAGCAAACCAGATACCAAGCCAACCCCTACCCCCAGTCCCCTAAAGCGATAGAAGGATGTATTGGCCAGAATAATCCCTGAGGGATATTGGAAGTGATCAGCTATGGTCTGTAATGACCCTATTGGTCCACTTGGTTTGGAGGGCTTTAATCAAATAACTCCTCCCAAGGCTAAAATTTATTCTGAAGATTAGTTGGACAAGAACATAATGGTAACAACTCAATGGATTCATTCTTCTTTTCATGTCAACTGTTTTTGCTTTTTGGTGTGTTTTTTTTAATAGTTGGTGGGTGGGCTGAGTGAACAGAGGCTTTTTTTTTGCATGGTACTTTGCTATTTTCTAAACAGAGTGGTTGTGCATGTTATCTAGTTTATATACAGCACATTGTTGTTTTTTAAAGCAAAGTACCCTCAATAAGTCTGTATTTCAAAAGACCCAGTGCTCCAGAAGAGTTTCATTTAAAATAGCTAGTTTCTTTTAGCGTTGCCCATTTTTCTTTGTCTTTTTTTTTTTTTGCATTTTCTGTTTTTTAGTCTTTTCCATTTACTTTGAAATCATTCTTGGGTTTCTAAAATACCTGTTGGTCATATGTTGAGCAGCCTTTTCTATAAAAATAGTATTTACTTTGGGCCACTGGAGAATTTTAGATGCATGAAGCGTGTCTATCTCATCATCAAAAAAAAAAATTTCCATTTTAAACCTTCCCAGGCTTTAAAAGGGAAAATTCCACTGTGTTTCGGAAGAAATAAGAGTGTGTTCCTTTTGGATGACAAAGCCAAATGTGCTGCATCTTACCCTGCAAAGACCTTACCTTTTTTTAAAAATAAAGGATGATTACACCCTGAGAACATTGCCCCTCTGTCTAAAGTATGAATGAAGTTGAAGAGACTGATTCATGTGTAGATCTCAGGGAAAAAATGTTTTACTTAATTTGAAATCATGAGACAGTAGATTCTGACTTATGATAAGTAGAGGGAGAGAAAAAAACAAAGGCAAAAATAACTTTCAAGAAGGAACTATTCATAAGATTTGGGGTTAGAAAACATCATTTCAAGATTACAAAGTAGTAGCTGTATCAGGATTTGAACTTAGATCTCTGATTCACAGTCCAACATTCTTTTCTTTCTTATCTGCTTTAATTACTGAGAAACTCTGAGGAAGGGTGTATTGTCTCAGTCAAACTGTGACCAGAGAAAGATCTTAGCTTAAAAAGATCAAGGTCTCCTACTGCATCCAGGCCATCTCCAGTCATCCTCATTTATATTTTGCCACTGGACCCAGATGGTTCTGGAGGAGAAATTGAGACTGGTGACTTAGCATAGCACCAACTTACTCAAATCCAATTCATGCGCATGTCATGGCATCACCTCCCTGATATCGTGGTCTTCTTCAAGAACAAAGGGCAAACATCAACCACTCTACTATATACTCCCTTGTCTTTCTAACTTTATGCACAATATTTTATTTGGTCCTCAGAGCCTTTCATGAGATGTGATGTATAAGTATTTTATTCCTTTCATTTTTTCATTTTTCATTACAGATGTGACTGTAAACTATGACTCAGAAGTTACAAGACTTGTCCAAGGTAATGCCACAAAGTCCATTGATTTTTCCTCTGGTACTCCTTTCACTAAACTAAGTCCTCAAAGGGATTAAGTTTTACCTTTTAATTGAATCTATTCTTTTATTTCAGAGGCATCTAGTTGGCACAGGGGATGGGTGAATCTGGATGGTCTGATGTCATCGGATGGATGGTCTGGGTTTGAATGCTGCCTCAAATACTTATTAACTCTGGGCAAGTCACTTAAATTCTGTCAGTTACTGTTTTTCTCAACTACAAAAGTATAATAGTAGTATCTACCTCCCAGAGCTGTTTTTTGTATCAAATGAGATAGTTTTAACGTACTTTGTAAAACTTTAGCGCTATAAAAATATTTACAGTATGGGTCATTGAGCATAGAATCACAGTGTTAGAGTCTGACCTATCAATGATTGATAATCCTCTGCAAAATCCTAATGAAGTTGCTCTTCAACATCTACTGGGAGAATTCTAGTGAAGAATACCCTTTTATCTCATGGAGGTCAACTTGATGGTGCAGTGGATAGAACACTGACCTTGGAGGCGGCAGGATGAGAATTTGAATCCAGCCTCAAACACTTGATACTAACTAGCTGTGTGACTTTGGGCAAGTCACTTAATCCTGATTGTCTCACATCCAGGGCCATCTCTAGTCATCCTGATTCATATCTGGTCACTGGACCCAGATGGATCTGGAGGAGAAAGTGAGGCTGGTGACTTAACATAGCACCGCCTCACTCAAATCCAATTCATGTGCTTGTCATGACATCACCTCCCTGATATCATGGTCTTCTTCAAGAATAAAGGACAAGCAGCATCATCTCATGGAATAGGTTCTTCCATTTTGGATAGCTCTAATCATTAGGAAGCATTTCATGCTTCCTTGATTCCTAGTTTTAACTCCATAATATCTATGCATTGCTCCTACATCTGCCTTCTATGACCATGCTTGACAAATTTCATCCCTTTTCTATAGGGCAACTTCTCTGAAGTTAGCTAAATTGGCATCATCAAATGTCCTCTTCTTGAGGATAAGCATTCCTGTTCCTTAAATGTAGGGACTCCCTTCTTTTTTGCTGTTCTGGGAACTCTCCCTTATATATCCTACATTTTGTGGATACACTTCAGGAAATGTGATACTAAGAGGCTAAATGCTAGTTTGATCAGAATGGAATGCTGTAAAACTATTATGACAATCACTCTGACACTATGCCTTTCTTAATCCAGGCCAAGAATTTGGCTATCATGTCCCACTGTTGACATTCTAGTCCACTAAAATTCTGAAAACATTTTCCCCAAGAAATTGTTTTCTGGCCCTGCCTTCTCTATTTTCTGTTGTGAAATTGATTTAAGCTCAATACCCATGATCAAGAAGAATCAGAAGTTTCAGAAAGCAAAGATAAAAATATTCTTCTGCCAGCCTTTTCCCCTTTTTGGCCTTTTCCTTATGGCTAAGAATTCCATAAACACAGGACTCAGGAGTCTTAAATTGTGAACCTACTATAGGGGGACATTTTGGAACACTATAGATGGAAACATCCATTTAAAACTCTAAAATTACTATATGGAATTTTTGTTGTTCAGTTGTTTTTCATTTATGATCAATTCTTTGTGACTCCTTTTTTAGGACGGTGGGTATTTTATGGCAAAGATCCTGGAGCAGTTTGCTATTTCCATTTCCAGCTCAATTTATAGATGAACAAACTCAGAGTTAAGTGACTTGTTCAGGATCACTCAGCTAGTAAGTGTCTGAGGCTAGAATTGAACTCATGATAATGAATTTTTCTAATTCTCAGCCCAGTGCTTAATCCACTGTAACACCAACCTATCTTCAATGACCACATTCTATATGCTTCATAATTTATATTATAAAAATAACAATAGAATTATGATTTTCTCAAGGAAACATGAGAATACTATATAAATATTCTATTTGTATTTTTCCTTTAAAATTCTTCATTTGGGTAACTTTCAAAATGTTCAATATATGTTGAGGGATCCTAATTTTTTATATTAACCCCTCCCTACCAATGAGTTGAATTCTATAGGTAGGTTTAGGAATGTTTCCATACTCAAATTTAAAGTCCATTGAAATCCTTCATCATAGTATGAAGGTGACACTGGGTTCTCAAAGGTTATAAAAGATCAAAAGTTCTGGCCATCTCTAACAAGTTTGCAGGTTTCCAGTCCCATCAGGTACTATATTTCTATTGTATAAGATTAGCCTAGTTAAATCAGAGAGGCCAATACAGTGAGTGCTATTCCTTTTTTGTTTGTTTGTTTCATTATTAGCAAAGATTTTTTTTAAAGTCACAGTCCTTTCTATATATCTTTCCTCTCCTCCAAGTATATTTTTAAGAGACATATTTTGGTGTTGTAACAAAAAATGGTGGACTTGAAACTGTCAATGGGAATTCAAATCCTGACTTCTATATTCATTACTTGTGCAAACTCAGGCAAGTTGCAGTCTCTTTAAGCCTTGTTTTTCTAATGTAATAAGAGAGGTTGATATTGTATAGTTGATAATAGCATAGATGGCGAGTCAGGAAATCCCTGGTTCAAGACCTTTCTCTGCTGTGTGATGACAAATTACTTTCCTTCTCAGTCAACTTTCTAAGAATAAATGTTTTAGAGAAATTGCCAGTCTATATCAATGGAATACCATACCATCAATGCCATACCAGGCATTCTTTATACTGATGGGATAAATTCATAAGTATAGCTAGGTTTAAGAAAAGCAGCATGACAGACTATTTGGAGCATTAGGCATGAAGTCAAAGATCAAATTCTGTCTTAGACAGTGAATAGCTGTGAGATGCAGGGAGAATCATTTCATTTCTCTGAATTTTAATCTCCTTTTCCATAAACTGAAGATGATAATAGAATTTAGCTGGAGAATGTAGTATCCCTTGAGAAAATAAATGCCTAACAGAGGATCAAAGAATCCAAAGACTTCACCTCAAGGTATTCTAAAATTTTACCCAGGACCATTTCTCATCAGTCAACTCTGACAACTCAGATAAACAGCTATTTTTCTTTTTTAATTAAGCATCTACTATATGCAGACATTCTGTGCTTGGATACAAGTAAAAAGAATGAAAAAGCCCCTAATCTCATGGAAGTTGTATTCTTACAGGTAAGACTATAAATATAGTTTTTTTTTGGGGGGGGGGGGAGTGAGAGAGAGACAGAGAGAAAGAGAGAAAGAGCTGCATATAGACAGATAGATGGTAGATGGAGAGATAGACAGAAAGACAAATAGAAAAATATACAATATAAATAGAAAATGAATAAATACAAATATATAGAATAATTAAATCCAAGGTGGTCTGGGAGAGAGGCCACCAGTAGTGGAAGAATGAGGAAAGACTTCACAAAGAAGAGTTTGTTGAACTGCAACTTAAAGAGCTATGGTGGCATGGAGAGAGTATGTTCTAGACATCTGGGATGGATAATATGAAGTCACTGAGATAGGAAAGGACTATCATGAATCAGGAACAGAGGGAAGGCTAATGTGACTGGATAGAATTGCTCAGAGAGGAAGTAATGCCCAATGAGGCTAGTCCTACAGACAAGAGTATACATTTTCTCCCTAGAAGTAATTAAGAAACCACTAGAGTTGACAAAATAGTAGAGTTCCATGATCAAATCTGCATTTAAGGAAAAAAATCATTTTCAAGTATCATTGCACAGATGTATAGCAAAGGTATGCTGGCTTTGTAAAGACATCTGTTTTCTTCCTGTGCAACTTCATTATGAAACTACTCCTCTTACTTTAGGAAAAATTCAGGTAAATATTATAACCCTTAAACAATATAACTCTTCAGAAGAAGAGAGAATAAAGGAGGGAAGGAAATAAGGGAAGATATCATGAAAGAGATGGGGTAGAGATCAGGTTGCAATTCATTGGTCCTGGTAAGTGATCATGCCTCCACCTTGGAATTCACCATGCCCTCCAAACTGAAACCTGTCTGCCATGTTTACCAACTATGAGAAAAAGTGATCCAG
This sequence comes from Macrotis lagotis, assembly GCF_037893015.1. Classification (NCBI taxonomy): domain Eukaryota; kingdom Metazoa; phylum Chordata; class Mammalia; order Peramelemorphia; family Peramelidae; genus Macrotis; species Macrotis lagotis. The sequence continues at coordinate 125,130,521 of NC_133660.1, forward strand.
TGTATACTGGTATTGGTTTGAAGTCATCTGACTTATGTTTGAATCCTAGATCTGTAAACTATGTGACCATAGACAAATCATTTTACTTTTCTGAGCCTCAAATTCTTAATCTATAAAATGAGACTATTTAGAAGCTTCTTTCTAAATCTCTATGATCCAATTTGAAAGTATTTGTTTTTCCTCTAACCAGAGAATTGTCTTTCAGAATTTCCACCTACAAAGAATTTTTTTTCTCTCCTTTGAAAGTTCTTGAATAGAACAGGCTCTCTCACCCTTCCTATTAAGTAAGGAGGGAGGGGAGTGGGTTCTTTCAGGAGCCAATTAGGGGTATGCTCAAACTTTTAACCACAAGGACAACCAGGCTCTAAGGACCCGAAATGGAATTCTACTCAGGTCAGATACAATCTCAGAGGAAACCTGTAGAAAGAAAAAAAAAGTAATAAAGGCCAGTGCATTCCCCCCCCCCCCCCCCAAAATGATCTGTGGAAAGCCCTACAAAATGGTTCAAATCTGGATTGAGTTTGCCTTGGAGTTATAACATGTAATCTGTTCTTGATTGAGGCAGTGAGGGAGCTGAAATGTCTGCGTTGTTAGGCATTTGTGTATTTTCAAAGGAAATCAACCTTGAAAAATTGTTGTGAGCTTGGTAAAAGCCTGGTGGTATTTGGTTCAGAGTTTTTGACCAGAGTGACCACAGACTGCCTAAAATATGCATAGCCTGCTGCTCTTCTCCACCCCGCCCCCACTGCAGCCTCCATATTTGAGAATAGGAGTGGCATGATTTTCTCTCTTGAGTCCTGCCCCTTGCCAGTTTATGGAACATAGAGAGGTTCCTATTCATAGGTTTATAGCTTTACAAGGTACCTCAGAGGCCATTGAATCTAAGGTCCCCATTTTACAATCCGGAAAACTGAAACTCAGAGAGGGATTATGACCTCATAGCTTTAAAGGATATCTGGTCCAAACTACTCATTTTAAAGATGGGACTACTTTTGGGAGTAATATAAAGAGGGGAGGTCCAAAGAGATTAATTGACTCTACAGGTTAATCATCCATCCAATAATCTTGTGAAGTGGATTTGAACCCATCTTTCCAGTTCTAGGCTCAGTACTCTATTCTCAGCAATCACTAAATACTTATTAAATGTCTACAATGTGTCTGGCACAAATGGGCTAAGAATTGGAATATAAAAAGCATCAAAAGTCAATCCTTACCCTCAAAGAGTTTACAACATAAGGAGGGAAGCAATGTGCAAGCAAATATTTACAAAGCAATCTATGTACAGGACTAATAGGAAATAATCATTAGAAGGAAAGCACTGGAGTTAACAGGGTTTGGGGAAGGCTTCCTGTAAGAGCTGAAATGTTAACAGAGACTTAAAGGAAGCCAAGGAAGTCAGTAGGACTGCAATAGAGGAAAGAAAACATTCTAGTCTTTAAGATCATGAGGCTTGCTCCAGCTCACCCCCAATCCAGTTATGCACATGATAATAAGATTGAGAATTGTAATTGCAATTAAAGAGTAAAACTAAGTCCCTCACTTTACATTTTATAGATAAGGAAACTGAGATGAGAATTGAGAGGTCATCTTGTACAACCAAATCATTAGAAAGAAAATAAAATTTAGCCCCAGGGAGGGTAAATCACTTGCCTAAGGTCTTTCTGGTTGTTTATGTGAAAGCTGAGATTTGAACAGGCAGCTAGGTGGCATAGGGGATAGAGTGTCAGACCTGGAGTCAGGGAGATTTATCTCCCTGAGTTTAAATCTGGCCTCATACACTTATTAGTTGTGTGCCTCAGTTTCCTCATCTGTAGAAAGATCTTGAGAAGGAAGTGGCAAACCACTCCAATACCTTTCCTAAGAAAACTGAGCAAGACAATTGAAACCTGGGTCTCCCCATTCAAAATCTAGCTTCATTTTCACCATGAAATAATAACTGGATTTTCTTAATGTTGATAGCTCAGTCTAGTGTCTGATTTGATCCATTAAATTCCTTGACCTCCTACTCAACTTGGAAGCCAAATCTGGATTATTGTTCCCAACTCTCTTATGATGCTAAGCAATTAGAGCCAAAGGCTGTTTGAGCAGGAAGGAACCTCATAGACCATCTGGTCTAACCCCTTCATTTTATTGATGAGAAAACTGAGGTTCATAGAAAGGAAATAATTTCCCCAAGATCCCAGAGCTAGTTAGTGTCTGAGCTGGCCCTGGAAGCTTTGTCTCCCCAGCCAAAGGTTTTTTGTTTTTTTTGTTTTTTTGTTCTTTAAAAAAACTCCAACTCATTGCTTCATGTTACAGTTCTATGCTCAACAGGAAGAAATGTTGTTACTTTAGATACATTCATTGAATAACAAACTATCTTTGTTGTGCAGTCTAACTATGGAATCCAGAATAAATCCTGTCACCTGAACATGATGCTTATTAATACAATCAATCAGAAACCAAGTATGTTAAGTATCCTATGAACAATGTCCATCTTGTTCTCAAATTTCTTCCAGAGGTTTCAGGGGCAGGAAGGTTAGATGTGGTATGAGAAGCCCAAGGATCGTCTTGCCTTTTACTGATGCTTATTCTCTGTGAGACCTTGAGCAAGTCATTCACCTCCTTGAGGACTGAGTTTGTTCACATGTAAAATGAAAATATTGAATAGTAGCTATTTTAAACATATAAAGCTTTATATTTTTCTCAGTTCATTTGAAATTTTCAAAGTCATTCATAATTTTGATCCAATTTAATCAAGAAATCATTCACTAACTGTTTGCTGTAGATAAAAATATAAAATAAAAAAAATGGACCCTGCCCTCAAGGAGTTTACTGCTGGAACATAAAGCATATAAATGGTTATTTAGAAAGGGACAAGTAGGAGCATTAGGAGAAGTTCCCAGGAAGTAGTAGAATATAAGGACTTGGAATCTGAGGACCCTGAACTGAATGTATACTAGATAGGCATCTAAGTTAGGAAACCATGTATTTTAGACATGGGGGACAGCTTGTGCAAAGTCAAGAAGGCATGCCAAATTTGGGAGAAGTTGGAACCTACTGAGGAAATAATATGAAATAAATCTAAAAGGATAGACTGGGGACAGATTGAGGACATTTTATATTAAGATTAGGAACTTATAGATAATAGGGAGTTATTGAAAGCTCTTGAGCAGAGGAGTAACATGATGGGGAGGGACTGACTAGAGGCAGGGAGGCTATTATAATAATCCAGATGGGAGAAAATGTGGGTCCAAAGTAATAATTAGTAAGAGAACTTTCATGTTAAAAGCAACGTATAAGAAGAATTTCAGGTGTTTCAACTTTAGAGAATCTTGTTCTTTGAGAAAGATGAGTACCCATCCCTTTGAGGATTGCCTACCCAGCAATCAACTTCTTTCTGACAACCCAGGCTTTTATGGGCAATAGAATGATAATACCTTAAGTAAAAGCATCAGTTTTCAGTCACTGGATATAGTAATTGAAAGTGAGGGGCTGGGAAATGGTGGCAGTGATACCATATTTGTTTTTTTCCCAAGACCTGTAATGTAAACGTGTAGAATCATATCGATTTTATTTTTGCAGGTGGAGAGATCTTTTTTTTTAGTGTCTGGAAATGATGCCATGACTAATATGACATCACTCAGACTCCCTGCCCCCTCACCCCCTTGCCAAATTCATTTCTTTCTTTGGGAGCTCAGTGAGAGGCCCAGGGTAGCAGGAGATTCTTATTCAACCTGAGACTCTACTGGGAAACTCTCTTCTGCTTATGAGACATGCTATAGATGAAAACAGGATAGTTGGCATAGGAGGAGAACAATAGATATTGATCTTTTTATTGTGCCAAGGACCTCATTGGAAAACTGATGAAGCCATGGATCACTACTCAGAATGTACTTAAATGCATCAAATGAAATACATGAGATTACAAAGGAAACCAATTATATTGAAACACAATTATCTATTTATCTGTCTGTCTGTCTGTTTGTCCACACATTCATCTATCTATATTTTATTCAGAGACTGTAGGTTAAGAACTACTGATTTAGTCCAGTCCTTTCATTTTACAGATGAGTCTACAGAGTGAGACTCCAAATAGGGCAAATGACACCATAAAAATAATTTTAATAATAACAACAATAATAACAGTTAATACCTATAAATAATATCTAAGTATTGCTTTAAGCCCTTTGTAAATATGATCTCATGTAATCTTCATCATCTAGTCAACTGCTCTCATTTTACTAATAAAGATTCTGAGGCTTAGAGGGAAGACCTGTCACTCATGGTCACACAAGTAGTAAGCAGCAGAAGAGTCAGAATTCAAATGCAGGTCTTTTGATATTCCATACTACTCTGCCTTAGTGGATAAACATAGGAGTTAGAGAAACCCTCTTATGCTTGTCTTTATCATAATGTATAGAAAGAGGAGTATGTCTGATGAAACTAGAAGATAGGTTGGCCAGGTTGGCTAGGGCCTTTGAAGTTAAACAAAGGAGTTTACGTTTTATTCTTAGAGACAATAGTAATTCATTAGATTTGAGTTAGGTAGTGTAAATATGATTTTCTCTATTTTACAAATAAGACAATATTAATAATTGCTAATATATTTATTATTCTATGGCTTACAAAGCACTTTACATATATTATCTTGACTGATAAATGAAGAAATGGAAATTTGGAGAGGTAAGGACAACAAAGCTGTTAAGTCTCAGGGATGGAAATTGATCTTGATCTTCCTCACTCTAAGTTCAGCTCTCTATCCACTATACCTCATTGTCTTTCATATGACAGCTTATAGGTCTATGGAAGAAATTCCACCAAAGAATGATAGATATCATCCAGCAATGAGTTTTCATTAGATGGCTTATATTTTCCTTCATTAGGAAACCTGAGATAGTATTCATTCTGGGTTGAATAAAAGCTGGCATCTATGATAAAAATGTTTCCAGTTTTGTGCTCAGGTACTGATCTGTAACAGTCAAAGGACCCCATCTGGGAAGCAAGGTGTCTAATTTCTATCAATGGAGAGATTACTAATCTGTCTTATCCAGGTAGGAGCAAATATCACTTTATTGGAAATCAGTTCTCCTGACTCTAGGCTGAAGATAATTCTATTTCATCCCTTCTACCAATACTTTGACAAGATTTTGAAACAAGTTCAAATTCTGACTATCATTACATGGGTGTTGCTTATACCTGGGCCTCAGTTTCCTTTTCTGTAAAATGAGGTCAGACCATATGGTTTGTAAGGTTCTTTATAGCTCTCAATCTAGGATCCTATAATTCTTTATGATTCTAAATAAATATGAATGCACTAAAAGAGAAGTAGGATAGAATCATTTTTTAGCTGCTTCCACGTTCACCCTTTCTTTCTCTTTCCTTTTCCTCCCAGAAGAAAAGGTTCCTCACCTTTGTTTTTTCTGTATCCTGGACCCTTTTTCAGCCAGGTGAAGTCACAATCCATTCTAAATCACAATGTTCTTAGATGCATAAAATATATAGGAGAACAAATGATTCTGATTACATTAAAACATAGTCAAAATATTTTTCAAAGCAAGTTGATAGGTTCCAGGTTAACATGTTATTGATTGGAATGCTATTCCCACCCTATAACTCTCAGTATTCATTGTTATATTGCCATATGGGTTTGGGGTGAAGCAGTTTCTTCTCATCTCACCATTTAGCCCTCTGGTCAAAGGTTAGCTGAAGGAGGGGGCTAAAATGAATGATGAAAGTGAAGTTTGAACATTCTCTGAGGATTTGAATTATCCATGCTACTCTTTCTATTCATTCCCTTCCTCCTCCCAATCCCAATCATCATGGAGAATCAGCAGTTGACTAACATCCCATCACTTCCCTGTGTCTGAGATAGGTCACAGGTGGAAGTGGTTTCTCATGCATATCAAATTCCTTCTATCAGTTTTTCCCCTGGCCTCTTAGAATTGGCATGCTTCCTTAGATATGCTTCCTAACAGAGAGGTGAATGTCTGCCTCATTTATTACAGTTTCAAGGGTATCCTCCCTCTTTCCCTCTTTTCTCAATTCAGATAGTCTTCTGGTACTAAGGCAATTTAGGGTGCCATTCACTTCATTCAAACCTTGATTTACGCAGACGCAGACACACACACACACACACACACACACACACACACACACTCACACAGTCCTTCTCCTTCCCCCTACTTCCCTCTACCACAAGTCTAATCCTTCAAGAATTCCAACACTGACTGAAGAAAACATGAAGGAGAATTTAAAATCTTAATAAGGTAGATCCTAAGGAGTTTAGGAGGATGTTCTCAGAAGAGTCAATAGGTGCAACCCATGAGAAGGTTGGCAGAAAATGTTCAAGAACTCCAGCCTTGAGCAGTGAAATTGAGGAATTTAAGATATTGGAATATTATTACAAAACAGTGGCTAGAGATTGGATCTATGATTTCATTATTAAAGGGAAGTCCCATGTAAAGAAACTTCCTTTACTTTGCAAGCTCACATCTTCTCTGCCACTTCTGAGCTGAAAGAGTTGCTTAGACTAGCACTTGGGTTGAAATGACCACCCAAGGTCACAAAGTAGTCCATGTCAGGAATGGAGATGTACTTTGTTTTGAGGTCAACTTTCTATCCAGTAGACCACACTGCCTTTCTGTTGCACCAGAAGAAAAGGGAAAAAATATGAACAATTTGGAAAAATTTGGAAAGACATAGCTAATATGGGTTCTGGACTTAGATTCCAAATTGGCAAATGTAATATTTGATTGGATTCCCCAAGTGTGGCTGACTGTTAGATATTCTGACAGGCAATTTTTTTTCTAATACCATCAATTCAAGTCCCTCTTTATCACTCCAGTATTAAAATCATCAGTGTTTAATGCCCCATCATTTTGACCAGGTGGTATCATTTCAGTATCAGTGGTAAACAGCATCATTCATCTTTTACAAAGGGATATGTATTGGACAGATAAAGCCAAAGAACCAAATATCAAAACAACTTTCCAAACTGAAGTACATTTTTCCATCACATTTCCAATCCTAGTGAAAAAGTGGCTTCAAATTGAAAGTATTTCCTATAAAAAATTCTCATCAAATGCACTTCTGAGTGAGGTGTAGGTGATGGACATAAAGGCTAATGAGAAGAAGGACAGAAGAAACAACAAAGCTTTTCATTCACAAGCCACATGGAGAGAAGAGTTGAAAGTTGTCTTCCCACTTGACGGACTGCAACCTATCTTTCCTCAGTCTCAGTCAGGAAAAAAAAAAGTTCCTTTACATACACATACACAATCAGGTCTAGCTAATCAGCCAATTAAAAGGCTTTTTTCCCCACCACCTGATTAGTGGAAATAGAAATACCTGTGTATATCCTAAAGTGGAGGATGCGACCTTCTGTTACACATTACCACACATTTCTAGAAGCAAGCACCACCCCAAAACTCTTTGTAGGTTGGCAACAAGTAGCATTACTTAGGCAAACTTGAAGACCTGTTGGCCATTTCCCTGCTATCTATGTATAAATGGATGAATAGCAAAACATAACAATGTAAAAGAAAACGTGAATGAAATGTCTAGGCATGATTTCAGGGACTGATTATGACAATAATTAATATTTTTATAGCACTTAAAAATGTGCCAGAGTGCCAAGCACTTAATAATTATCTCATTGGATCCTCACAATGAAACCGGGAAGTAGGTGTTACCGTGATCCCCATTTTATAGATGAGAAAACTGAAGTTAAGTAACTTGCCCAAGGTCATACAACTAATGTCTGAGATTGCATTTAAATTTAGGTCATTTGAGCCCTGTTCTCCTTCTCCTGTGCCACCTCACTGTCTCTATACTGAGTGTATAATAGACAGAATGTTGACCTTGGAGTCAACGATACTTAATTTTGAATACCACCTCAGAAACTTAATAGTTGTACTGTCCTAGACAAATTGTTTAACCTCTCTGGGTCTATTTATTCATCTATAAAATGGGGGAGTTGGATTAGATGATCATTCCTACTGTAGACCTAAAATACTATGATCTCTGCAAATAGGTGGTAATCTATGGAGACAAAGCCATGCTGAATGCAACCATTATTTTGTACTTTTCATTTTAGGAGAAATATACAAGGTTTGAGGATGAAGAAAGTCACTGGGAAGCAAGATTCATAGAAAACAAGTTTTAAGAAAGCTTTTTTAATTAAGAGTAGCTGATGATCTAAACATTCTTAACTCTTCAGTGTTAGAGATTATCCAGGGATTCAGTCTACAAATTCTGATAAATAAATTATGGATGAATTAAAGTCAGCAGCCCTCAGAATATGGTTCCCTGACCCCTGGGAGTTTCTGAGATCTTCAGGGTAAGCACAAGGTCAAAATAATTTTCATAATAATACTAGATTATCTTTTGCCTATCAAAATATTCTCATTTTTTTCAACTATTTATCTGTGTGAGGCAAGATTTTCTTTAATGAAAATAATCTGTTAAAACAGATTGCATGCAGAAGCAGATATAAAATCCAGGAAGGTATTTAATAGATTTTTAAAAATATGTAAGGCAATGAATTTTTTTTTGTTCTGGAAAATATTTGTTTTTCACTAAGAATGTTGATTATGTGAATATTTAATTGGTTTATTGGTGTTTTAAGTGAAGTAAATAATTTAAAATTTTATCCATTTTAATTTCTAATAGAATAAATATTGGTGGTTATAACTCACATAAACAAAAGCTCTTTGGAGTCCTCAATAATTTTTAAGAATGCAGAAAGGTCCTGAGATCAAAAAAATTGTGAACTACTAGAATAAAAGAATTGAATATCTACAAATGTAGCATTTCTTTCCAGGTGAAATTTTGATGTGACAGAAAATTTGTTTCTTAATATCCTTATATCAGGAGGGGATCTGTGCAGGGATGTAATGATAAACGTTTAACAATAGTTTCATAAAGCATGCTTCAGATTTTAATCTGCTTTGTTGATATCTTTTCTATTGTTTTCTTAAGGCTAGATTGGTGATATCAAACTCAAATAGAAAGATCCCAGAAGACCACCTATTGATTTAGAAAATAAAACAATTTAGCATTATCTATGTTGTACTGTATTCTTGGCTTGTTTTGTTGAGCATTTCCCAATTGCATTTTAATCAAATTCTGCCATATTAGGAAGGGTCTCAAATTAAACCCCTCTGGTCTAGAAAACCAACTATATAATAAAACAAAACCCTGATTTCTGAGATGTGAATGCTCGCAGTGAAAATGTAATAATTGATCTCTTGTGAACCAGTAAAAGCTAGCTCTGTCACATATCTGGGGGTAACCCAAGTACATTATACCATAAGAAGTGGTATAATGAATGTCATTCTGTTCTTAGTGATACACTCCCATTATTTACCTAAAGTTATTTTGCTAAGATGTGCATGAATACCCAGAACTATTTTTCTTGTCTCAGTTGTAAAATATCACCACCAATCATGACTGAGTGTTGTCAGTCATAACTGATGAATCATTACCTTGAGGACTGGGGAATATGTCCTGGGAAGTGAAAAGACACAATCCCTGCCCTCAAGGAGTTTGCAATTTGTTTGTAAATTATAGGGTCTTTAAATGGATGGAGCATCACATTAGGTGGTTCTAATTCTGACTTTGAGGAAGTTGTTTAACTCTTTGGATCTCTAAGGAATTTGTAATCAAAGTGATCTGAGGGACCTTGAAGGTCATCTGGTCTAAGGTTCTCATTTTACAAGTGAGAAAACTTAGATCCATGGAGTTAACTGATTTACACAAGGTCACAAGCCTCTATTTCCTCATCTGTAAAATGATGTCATTAGGCTAGATGATCTCTTAGATCCCTTCCAGCTCTAACAGTCTATGATTCCAGAAGATAACTAGCAACACAAGGCTGCAGAGGTTCAGTGCCAAAAAGTGACTTAGATGATAAATGATTCCAGAACTAAGAGGAGGGAGCAATGACTGTAGGCTGGCTTATGGTAGGAGGTTGCAAAAGTGTGTGTGGTGGGAGGACCTGGGGAAGGGGGAAATATTGAACTGTGTCTTGAGTGGTGGCATGATTTAGATGAGTAGGTAGACTGATTATTCCAAAGGGGGAAAAACCACCCAAAGGAGAGAATGTATATAATGATGAGAGGAGTAGCAGACTGGTTGTTTAGAGTAAAGTCAGATTCTGCAATATGTCCAGGTGGAAATCTCTGGAATTAGAATCCCGGGTTCAAATCCTGTCTCTGCTCCATAATCCCTGAATGACCTTGGGTAAGGTGCTCCCTTTCTCAGTTTCCTCAGCTGTAAAATGAAAGTTCTGGTCTAAACTCTAGATTTCTAAGCTCCCTCCCTGCTTTAAATCCAAGGATCCTGTCATCCTGGCTGAGGAGACAAGGCATGTTTACTTTAAAAAGTAGAGTCCAAAGTATGGACCAGATTGTGGAGGGCCAGGCTGAGGTATCTGGACTTGAGCTGGCAAGGCAATGAGAAATCAGGAGGCAGGTCAGTTGTGATGTCCTAAGGACACAGGAGAGTAGGAGAGCATCAAGCTTTCTCTGTTAATATTGTTCTAGGGCTTATAGATAAGGGGGACCATAACCAACATTCCTCAGGAGGCAGTAGCCAGTGGTCCCAGGCTTTCACTCTTGCCTGCCTCTGAGGGAACAGGGAACTATAATCCAGGCCCAGAAGGTTTGCAGGACTTCTTGGAGTGGAGTGGGTGGAAGACCGGATGTTAGAATGTTCCCAGGCTGGCCAAGCAGCTGTGGCTTATCTGCAGCAGGTCAGAGATGAAGACGGATGTCTCAAGAGTGACCTTCCTGAATGAGTGTGTTTGGGAACCTCCAAAGTCCCCTGGGGATTAATGACATGCCATTACTGGGAAAACACTGGGAAAAGTGTAGCATTATACACCATGAGTGGGACAGGCAGATGAGGAAGAACTGAGTAGAATAAAAGCACCAGAGTGGAGGAAATGGGGTGAGTTTCAACTGAATGGGGGGGGGGGAGAATAGAGAGCAGGATGATTAGGGATCCTTTGCTGACAACTTTTAAAGACCAGATCCCTCTTCCGTTATTCTTATCCAGGAGATTAAGATATATCCCGACAAAGATTTATGGAAAGTATGTGTCTGTGTGTGGGCTGGGTGAAAAGTCCTCTGTCCCCATCTTCCAGCTTGTGTTTCAATGAGTTTGGGGGGTCAGAAGATACTCTAGGTGGTTGGTATCTTAAACTGATGCTTGTCTTGGCATAATTAGACCCCAGGATATTATCAATGAAGAAATGCATAGTGGAGAAGTGGTATAATGAATGTCATTAGGTACATGAATGATGGGAAAAAGAAGGTGGGAATAGTTATGCTGCCAGAGCAAGGGATGACTGATGATATATTGGGTTCATACAATATCAAAATATATGATATGGGGGAGGAGGGGAGAGATGATGAGAGAACAGAAACAAGAGCTGGGCAGGATAAGAATCTATAGATGAGATACAAATTGTACTCTTAGAAGGAGTACCCATTACCAATGAAATCATAGTCCACTGACATATTTAAAATCTAAACTCAATGAAGCAATTTTGTAATATAATAAACGTGTGTATATATATATATATATATATATATATATATATATATATATATATCTCCATATAAGTATACAAACATACATTAGGGTTAGAGCAGATTTTCAAAACTTTTTTTTGTGTTCAGAACCATGAAGACATCATTCATCTTTTTCCTAGATATTTTTTTTTGAAGCTCTAGACTCCAACAGTGAGATGAAGGGCAACAACATAAAATAGATAGAAGGGACAGCCTTGAAGAGAGAAAGACTTGAATTCTAGTCTCACTTATGACACAGACTAGCTGCATTCTCAGTGTCTCAGTGATCTAGAAAACTCTTCCAGATTATAAAATGTCTGCATTGTAGAGGAAATTCTTTATATGAAAGAAGTCATAGTTCTAGTCCCTATCTCCAATCTAAGCAATGAACTGTGAATTATCCCAACTATCCCAACTAGATTTAACCCACCAGTTTTGATATCTCAAAGCTTTGCACATACTCCTCAAATCCTTCTCCTGATTCTCCATCTCTACCACTTAAACCAGCACAAGAACCTTTCACATAGGAAGCTCTTAATAAATGTTTTTGGTTTGATTTCATTTATATTGAGTCTACCACTTTTGAATAAACAATGAGAAGGGAGTTGATCAAGAATCTTGGGTTCCAATACCCCAGCTTGTCCCTTGCATGACTCCAATCTCTGTAAACCTCAGTTTTCTCACCAATCAAAGGAAGAGTTTAGGCTAAATGACCTGTAAGGTTTCTGCCAGTTTTAGAGCTAAGATTCTAGGAGCATCTTCCATTTAGCTCCAGACCACAGCTATCCACCAATGCCTTATAGTGATCCCTCAGCAAAATCAGCCTCTGCTATGCTATTTTGATTGCCAAGACTTTCTCTGCCTTCCATCCTTCTTCCCAACTATTGCACCAAGGACTGGGTTCTCATTTCTGGGGCCTTGATTGGCTGACTACCAGTGAACTCACATGAAATTGTATATTAACAAATCTTTCTTTCTCATGCTCTTTGCTTCAGCAGATCACAAACCAAAGAATCTTAAAGTGGGTTAGGAATTTGGTGTCAGACAAATCCATTTCCAAGATGAGGACTATGAAACTCAGAGTTCTGTCTTTCACAGTGTAACTCATCAATCCTCTCCCATTTAACAAAAGTTGTTATCTGGGCATTCAAATTTGTGCTATAGTCTGCTGGCTATAAATTCGTTTTCAGTTTCTAAATTCTTTGAGCATTCTGTGCTGAGAATCATTTAATCCAGGTTGCATTTTTTAATGGAGATGATAGAAAGGAAAGAAGTTTGTGTTTTGTTTTTTTTTAACAGAATTGATTGGTGTTTACAAGAAGTGGCTGATCAGTTTAGAAGCTAAACATGAGGAGTGTAATATTCATTTTAGTGTGAGAGAATTTAATTGGAAAGAAGTTTTTCTATGCCTGACAAATACAGAAACAGATCATCTATTTTATGCTAAGAAAACTTGGTGGTCATTAACTTTGACCCCTTCAACTAATAGCTAAAGAACTTGATGTCCAGAAATTATAAAATAACTTACCCAAGATCTCGCAAATAGGATTATAGATTGTACAATAAGAGGTTTTTGAAATGGAAGGAATAAGGGAGGGAATATAAGCAACTTCCACATAGACATAGACATAGACATAATAGACATATATATCATGTATACATATATATGTACATATATGTGTGTATATATATGTATATATATATATGTATGTATCATTATAGTAGAAGATGTGCTGACTTTGGAAGCAGGGAACCTGAATTCAAATTTTAGGTCAGCATTACTGTAGGCCTACATTTATTGTCCCAGCCCAGAAATATATAGTCACTCTGAATGGTACCTAGATGGTGAATAGGAAATGATAGAAAGAAGTAAAAATCTCTCTATACAATATATCCCTAATAGATACAGAAGACAATATGTTTGAATGAAACCCATTGGATTGGATTTGGAATACTGGATACTGAAATGAAAAGACCTGGACTAAAATCTTGATTTTACTATTAACTCTCTATATGGCCTTCAGGAAGTTTTCTGGATCCTTAGTTGCCTCATCTATAAAATGAAGGGGATCCACTAGATGGCTTCACCTGTAAATCTACTGTCTAGTGAATGATTTTTAAAAGATATTTTGCTGTTTCATTTTTTGCAAAACAAATTTTAAACAAGATCAAATTATTACAAAAACTCTTATAAAAATATTTATTTTGAAAGCTCAAAAATGGTAGGGAACATTTAACCAAATCTTAGGTTTCCTATGATCCATTATTGCTAGTGACCAACTTATTGACTAACATCTAGGCTCTTGATTTCTTATTTCCCTATTTGTGTTTACATATACATGTATATATGGACATCCATGTATCATGTGTATTATACACATATTCATATAGGCATGTGTGTCTGTATACATAGACAAACATGAACATGTACACATACATACACATATATTTTTTTCTCTTAGCTTCTTTTTGATTTCCTAAAAAAGTTTTTAAAAAAAATTTCCTATTAACAAGACTATTTGAGGGACTCAAAAAACCAAGATCATTGATTTAATGCTAAGAAAACTTAGTGGTCATTGACTTTGATTCCTTTGACTTATAGCTGAAGAACTTGATGACCAGAGATTATAAAATAACTTACCCAAGATCTCACAGGTAGGATCATATTGTAAAATGAAAGGTTTTGAACTGGAAGGAACAAGGAAGGGGATCTAAGCAATTTACAGATGGACTCCTAAAAGATGATGAAACCTGTTTGGAGTCAAAGGATTTAGAGCTGGAATGGACCTTTTAAGGTCATCTAGTATAGGGATTCTTAGACTGAAATCTGTGGTCTTGGTTTTTAAAAAATTTTGTTAATTGTAATTTTTAATTCAGTTCCCTGGAGGAATTAAGGTCCTAGTGGGGTGTTCCAAAAAAACCCCAAAGCCTTGAAAGTGCAGTATATCAGTCATAGGCTAAGGAAATGAGCAAACAAAAAAAAAAGAATGTGACCATAGAAAATAACTTTGGTCCCATGGAAGATTCAGAAGATGACAGAATTTAAGTTTCTGCATCCAAAAACCTCCAAGAAAAATAGAAAATGGGCTCAGGCTATGGATGAGCTCAAGAAAGATTTTGAAAAGCAATTAACGGAGGTAGAGGAAAAATTGGGAGGAGAAATGAAAGTGATACAGATAAATGATGAAAACCATCTTGGTGGAAGAAATACAATAAATACAATAAAATAATGAAGAAAATAATATGTTAAAAACCAGTTTAGGCCAAATGGAAAAAAAAGCAACACAAAAGGCAAATGAGGAGAAGAAAGTCTTAAAAAGCAGAATTGGTTAGCTGGAAAAGGAGATAAAAAATCTCTCTGAAGAAAATAATTCCTTCAAATGCAAAATAGAACTAAAGGAAGCTGGTGACTTTGCAAGAAATTAGGAAGAAATGAAACTATCCCCCAAATCCTCCAAAATTAGAAGAAAATGTGAAATATCCCATTAAGAAAAACAACTAACCTCAAAAACAGATCCAGAAGAGATATTTTCAATATTATTGGGCTACTTGAAAGTCACGACCAGGAAAAGAACCTAGACTTCATTTTTCAAGAAATAATACAGCAAAATTGCCCTGAGATCCTAGTAGCAGAAGGTAAAATAGAAACTGAGAGAATTCACCAGTTACCTCCTGAAAGACATTCCAAAAAGAAAAACTTCCAGGAATATTATAGCCAAATTCCAAAACTCCCAAGTCAAAGATAAAATACTAAAAATTGCCAGAAACAATTCAATTACTGTGGCTCTATAGTCAGGATTACACAGGATCTGGCAGCATATACATTAAGGGCTCTTAGGGCTTGGAATATGATATTCCAGAAGGCAAAAGATCTTGGTTTATAAACAAGGGGCGGCTGGGTGGTGCAGTGGATAGAGCATGGGCCCTGGACTCAGGTGGACCTGAGTTCAAATCTGACCTCAGACACTTAATACTTACCTAGCTGTGTGGCCTTGGGCAAGCCACTTAACCCCATTGCCTTGCAAAAAACGAAAAAAAAAAGAATATAACCAAGAATCAACTATCCAGCAAAACTGAACATCCTCTTTCAGGGGAACAGGGGACTTCAAATTTTCCTATTGAAACAACCAGAGCTAAACAGAAAGTTTGATCTCCAAGTACAGGACTCAGCTGAACCATAGAGAGGATAGAAACAAAGGACTAACAATGAGGATCTTAATGATGTTGAACTGGTTGTATTCCTGCATGGGAAGAAGAGTCTGATAATTCATATGAACTTTCTCATTTATAAGAGCAGTTAGAAGGAGCAAAAATAGACAAGACACAGGAAGGAGCTGAATATAATGCTATCATATAGTAAAAAGATGGAGTCAGTGGGTGATAAAGGAAAGCAGGGGCGAAGAGGAAGGAGAGAAAGAAGGGGCTAAGATATTTCACATAAAAGTCAAGAAAAATATTTTTTCAATGGAGTTGAAGAAGGGGAAGGTGAGGGGAATGAGTTAACTTTCATTCTCATCAGAAATGGCTCAGAGTGAAAATAACATACACACTTAATAGGGTAGAGAAATCTAGCTTACCCTAGAAAAAATGAGAAGAAAGGGATGGGATGAGGGAAAATGGGGAGAGGGAAGGTGGGAAACAGGTGATAGAAGAGAGGGAAGATTGTGGGAGAGGTTACTCAGATACAACAGAGTTCAAAACAACAGGGACAGGGTGAAACCAGATAGAGAATAGAATAAAAGAGAGTGGGAAGGAATAGCATGGAGGGAAATACAGCTAGTAATAGCAACTGTGGGGAAAATATTGAAGCAACTTCTTTGGTGGACTTAAGATAAAGAAGGCAGCTCATCCCAGAGACACAGTCGTTAGAATCTGAACACAGACTGAAATACATTTTTTTCCTCTCTCACTATTCTTGAGGTTTCTTATCTTCTTGGGGGGAGGGGAGTTTATGTTTACTCTCATGACAAGATGATTGTGATAATGTAAAATAAATAAACCCCCCAAAAGAGAGAGAGAAGAGTTCAATGAACTGGTTATACAATTTAAGGAAACTAGAAGAAGAAAGAAATGTAAAAATCAGTTATTAAAAATCAAAACCAAAACCCTAAAAATCAAATGAAAGTTTAGTAAAATTGAAAGTAAAAAATAATCCATTGAACTAATAAGTGAAACAAAAACTGGTTTTATGAAGAAAGCCAATAAAATATATACACCATTGTATATTTTTTTGCAAAGAGAACTAAATTGCCAGTATCAAAAATCAAAAGGATGAATACACTACCAATGAAAATGAAATTAAATCAATTAGTTTTGTATTTTTATTGTACATATTTTTTTAAATAAACAGAAGTGGAAATAGTTCTATCTTAGGTCCCATTAATGGGACATAAGAAGAAATCCCCAGGACCAGATGGATTTACAAGTGAATTCCACCACACATTTTAAGAAAAATTAATTACAACAAAACTATTTGAAAAAAATAGGTAACTAAGAAGTTCTACCAAATTCTTTCTAGGACAAAAATATGATTTTGATTCTTAAACCAGAAAGAGCAAAAAAAAAAGCAAAGAAAAAGAAAACTATAGATCAATTTCCTAAATGTGTATTGATATAAAACATTTAAAACAAAATACTAAAAAGGAGATTATAACAACATGAATAATATGGGAATATATTTTGCATGATTTCACATTTATAATTAATATCATATTGCTTGACTTCTCAAAGTGTAGAGGAGGGGTTGAAGGAGGGACAGAATTTGGAACTAAAGTTTTGATAAAAGGAATTTTAAAAATAAATACTTTTTCACAAAAAGGTTTATAGAATCAGAAATTTAAAAGAGACCTCAGAAGTCATCTACTCTTAACTTCTTACGGGTAAAGAAGCTAAGGCCACCCAGAAATGAAGTGACTTGTCTGAGGTGATGGAGTAAATGAGAAGAGTGAGAAATTTGGATAAAGATCTTCTGACCCAAAGTACATCACTCTATCCCTTGTTGACTGCATTGTTTTTAAGTATAATTAAGCCTAATGTGAGGAGATGGTAATAACTCATCTATATGTATTCAATTGCTTCAAACCCTCTATAAATTACATCCTAGTATAGAGAAGGGAAAAAAAACTGGTTGATATTAAGTCACTGCCAATGATCTTTGAAAGACCCTGGTCAATGAAAGAGGTGGCATAAGACTGATGAAAGGCAAAATATCCTGACTTCCTTTTAAACCTGTGATAAACCTAAAAACTTTAGACTAATAACCTTTAACTTTGGCAAAATTCTAGAAAGTATTAATTGAGAACATACTGAATGAATTGTAAACATTATAAATGGATTTAGAACACTTTAAAAGGAAATAGCTCACTATGGGTCTTCATTAAGAACAGGTTATGCCACATTTTTTATAACAGGATTATGTGATCAGGGAAGGTTGTAGATATAGTAGTATACCTGGATTTCATCAAAGCATTTGACAAGAGATCTTGCACAATATCCTTGGGGACAAGATGGAAAGATAAGGATTAGGTCTTAGAGCAATTAGAAGGATTTGGAGCTCTTGAATGAACAGATGCAATGAGCAGTCATTAACTGACTCATGTCAACTTGCAGGGAGGTCTTTCCTAAAGTGTCCCAGGCATCCCTCCCTAGTCTTGTACTAGACAACATTTTTTTTCTTCAGTGACTGAAACCATGATTGTCATACTTTTCAAATTTTGAGATGATATAAAACTGTGGAAGGATAAATAGCATGTTAGATGGTAGAGTAAGGATCCTAAAAGGCTTTAAAGGTTTAGAGATCTAGTAAGATGATTTTTTTTAAAAAAGTAAACAGAATCAGGAGAATAATATGTACAATAATGATTTTATTTAAAAAAAACCTCTGAAAGAAATATGAACTCTGATCAATGCAGTGATCAACTACGATTTCAAAGTGCCAGTGATGACGAATATTATTGACTTCCTATCAGGGAGGCAATAGACTTATCACTAAATAGAAACTACATTTTAAAAAATGGTCAGTGGAGGAAACTTCTTTGCTTGATAATGTTTGTCTATTTTGTGGGTTTTTCCCTTTTTTCCCCCAGTGGATAAGAAAATAAATGCTTGATAATTGACTAAAGAAGTAAAATTAATTAGAAAAAAATGAAATTTAATAGAGATTAGCTTAAAAAATAATTCTACAAACACAAAGAGAAGGTGTTTGGGAGAAAGAAGATAGCCAAATAATCATAAGCAAAAATGGGAGGTTTTAATGTACTATGAGCACAGTATATATCACAATATTATTTGAAAATTCAAACTCTAGTAGTTTCTTAATTATCAGAGATATGATGCCTATATAAAAAGGAAAGTAAATTTACTATATCTGAAGTATTGTTTAAGTTCTGAGCATCATATTTTAGGAAGGTCCTAGGCAAGTTGGGGATATTATCAAAAGTGAAACCAGGATGGTGAAGTTACTGGATATGGTGCCATGGAAAGATCAGTGAAAGAATTGAAAGGTTTAGTTGAGAAAAAGCACTTATAAAGCCCCTAAACTCTAATAAGGCAAAAAATAGTCATGCATACCCTCAAAAAGAAGAGAAGAAATGAAAATATATTGCTACATACAAGATACATAAAGGTTAATTGGAAGTAAAATGAAAGGAGGTGTTGGCAAATGGGAGGAACTGGGAAAAGCTAGAAGACTTAGGATGGACATAATAACAATATTCAGGTGTCTGAGGTGGTATCATGTTGAAGGGTTACATTTGTTCTCCTAGACTCCAGAGTAAAGAACTAGGATCAAAGGGTGGAAGTTTCTGCAACTCTGTTTAAGCTTGATGGAAGAAAAACCTTCCTATTAATTGGAACTACTTAACAATCTATCAATCAATATTTATTTTTAAACAGCTACTATGCTTCACTGTGCTAAGTGCTAGAGATATAAAGAGGCAAAAGACAGTCCTTGCCCTCAAGGAGCTTGCAGTCTAATGGGGGAGACTTGAGGAGGAGAATAGGTTATGAAGGCCTTTGTATGACAGATTATTTTGTATTTGCTCTTGGAGATAAGTGTTAGCCACTGTAATTTACTAAACTGGGAGTGACATAGTCAAATTTGGATTTTCAGAAAATCATTAGAGGCTGAATAGAGAATGGATTGGAGAAGGGAGAAACTTGAGGCAGGCAGACCCACAGGCAGCATTATATGAAGTAACAAAGATATGAGGTGATGAGTACCTGCACCAGAATGGTGGCAGTGTCAAAGTAAAGAAGAGGGCCTATACTAGAGATATGTAAAGGTGAAATCAACAGCTTGGATATGCGGGGATGAGAGAGAGTGAAGAATCCAGGACAAATCCTAGGTTTAGAGCCTGAGGGACTTGAGAGTATGGCATTGGTCTTTACAATAAAAGGGAGAGGAATTTTGAAAAAAGACAATGAGTTCAGTTTTCATCAGATTGAGTTTAACATGTTTACTAGATACCCAGTTTGAGAGGTCAGAAAGGCAGTTGCAGATGTAAGACTGGAGGTTACTAGAGAGGTTGGGACTGAATATGTAGATTTGAGAGTCATCAGCATAGAAATGATAATTGAATCTATAGGAACTGGTGAGATCACCAAGTGAGGTAATATAGAGGGAGGAGAAGAGGGACCAAGCTTGAACCCTGAGGGATACCTAAGATTAGAAGGTGATCTGGAGGAGTATCCAGAAAAGGGGACAAATAAGGATGATTGATAAGAAGATAACCAATTAAAAGTGATGTCTTAAATCTTAGAAAGAAGAGAGTATCAAGGTGGAGAGAGTGATTAACAGTGTAAAAGGTTACAGAGAAGTCACCAAGAATGAGGATGGAGAAAGAACTATTGGATCTGTCCATTTAGAGACCATTGATAAATTTGGAGAGAGAATTCAGTGGGATAATAAGGTAGGAAGCTAGATTTAAGGGATTAAGGAGAAAGCAAAAGAGAAAAAGTGGATACACCCATCATAGACTTTCTTTTTAAGGGATTTAGCTACAAAAGACAGAAGAAATATAGGATACAGTTAGCAGGAATGAAGGATCAATTTTTTTTTAAGAATAAAGATGATGGGAGTAGCCAGTAGAGCAATGGATAGAGTACTGGCCCTGGAGTCAGAAGGACCTGAGTTCAAATCCAATCTCAGACACTAGATGTGTGTTCTTGGACAAGTCACTTAACCCCATTTATTAATCCCCCCCCCCCCCCAAAAAAAAGAATAGGGAAGACATGGACATGTTTTTAGAGGTAGGATATGAACCAGTAGAAAGGAATTGAAAGAGTAGAGATGACAGATGGAACAGGATGGAATCAGTGAAGTGGTAGTTGAAAGGTCACTTCATTGTGTGAGCAAGGGGAAGTAGGAGAAAGTAGCAGAAAGAATTTCTGCTAGGAGACAAGAAAGAGGGGAGAAAAAGGAGTTTGTGGTGAATGACTTCAAAGAGGGGAGAAAAGGTGATCCACAAAACCCAGAAAGAGAAAGTAGGAGAAGAAGATTTACCTCAAGGTTTGTCCTCCGGGATCGTGGGTGAGCTGGGTGCAGAGGGCTGACTCTACCAAGAGCACAGGACAGGGTCAGAGCCTAAGAATTCGACTAACCTGATCAGTGGGGCAGGCGAAATCCTGAGACCCTGAAAGTACAACCAGTCTGATTGGAGACCAGGTGCGTGAGAGTCTGAGAGCTCCACTAGCCTGATCAGACTAGAACCTGAAAGCCTAAAAGCAGGGCATGCCTGACCAGCCAACTAGGGAGGAGAGGTATTGGTTGTGGCACTGAAGGTCTGGAGCTTGCAGGCCGAGTGGGAGGGAGAGTTCCAGTGTTTCATTTCAGCTGAAGCCTCTTTCCAGGACAAATACAATTACATCCCACCTCTGCCCCAGGCTGTGAGTAGAAGACCTCCCTCAGCTGTGAATAGAGAGAACAATTACCTTGCCCTAAGGCAAAATCGACCATTCCTCAAAAATAAAAATAATCTACAGCTTCATCCACCCACTCCAAGTTAAGGAAGAGGGTCTCGAATTAAGGTCACAGGCTCTCCAGAGAAAGCAACCAACACAGCCTTCTGGCCAGCCCACTTGGAGTTACTAAACCCAGTGAGTAAAGCCTCTAGGGATCTCAACACCAAACCTTTGTGAACCAGCCCCTTGCCAACATAAGATCTTAGTCCAGAAGACAGTGGGGGAGGGGGGTACATAGAAAAATTCCTAGAAGGAAAAGACCCTAACTTGGGAGAATATGATCTGGTCTCCACAAGAAAGACATCCTTGAGGAAATAAGGAAGAAGTTTAAAAATCAATTGGGGGGCAGCTAGGTGGCACAGTGGATAAAGCACCGGCCCTGGAGTCAGGAGTACCTGGGTTCAAATCCGGTCTCAGACACTTAATAATTACCTAGCTGTGTGGCCTTGGGCAAGCCACTTAACCCCATTGCCTAATAAAAAGCCTTAAAAAAATCAATTGGAAGATTTTGGGAGAGACAATTAACTCCTTGCAACAAGAAAACAAATCATTGGAAAATACAATTGGAAAAAATGGAAAAAGAAAATAATTCTCTCAAAACCCCAATTGGTCAAATGGAAAACTCTTTCAAAAATAGAATTGACCAATTGGAAAAGGAGTTACAAAAGGTAAATAAAGAAAATTCTTTTCTAAAAAAAAAAGAATGGAGTCTATGGAAACTAATGACTTTATGAGACAGCAAGAGTCTGTTAAACAAAATCAAAAAATTGAAAAAATAGAAGAAAATGTAAAGCACCTCATCAGCAAAACAACTGACCTTGAGAACTGATCAAGAAGAGACAATTTCAGAATTATAGGTCTTCCTGAAAACATTGAAGAGAAAAAAAAGCCTGGACTTAATATTACAGGATTTAGTGATGGAAAACTGCTCTGATATCATAGAACCAGAGGGCAAAATTGTTTTTCAAAGAATACATTGATCTCCTCTGGAAAGAGATCCTAAAATGAAAACATCAAGGAATGTTGTGGCCAAATTCCAGAACTATCAGATAAAAGAGAAAATCCTGCCAGCAGCCAGAAAGAAACAATTTAGATGCCAAGGAGCCACAGTAAGCATTACACAGGACCTGGCTGCATCAACATTAAGGGATCAAAGGGACTGGAATGTGATATTCTGAAAAGCAGGGAAGCTTTGAATTCAGCCAAGAATCCACTATCAAGCAAATCTGAACATTCTCTTTCAGGGGAAAAGATAGACATTTAATGAAATGGGAGACTTACAACATTTCCTGATGGAAAGACCAGAGCTTAATAGAAAATTTGGACATCAAATAGGAGGCTCAAGAGACACATGAAAAGACTTTTTAAAGAAAGTGGGAGGTAAAAGGAAAAAACCTGCTATCCACCAAGATGGAACTGTCTATATGCCCACTTGAGAGCAAGATTCTCATAACTCTTGAGAATTGTAAGTCTATTAGAGAGAATATACTTAGCCAGAAGTGATAGACATTCATGACTTTTTCTGTGACTCAGATAGAATGATTTAAAAACAATACCTCTTTAAAAAGGGCCACAGTAAGAAGACAGGAAGAGGGAGGAGATTGAATGGGGTAAATCTCAATACATTAAAAGGTACAAAAGACCTGTTGTAATAGAAGGGAAGAAGGGAGAAGCTGAGAACCACCTGAATCTTCCTCTCATCAGACTTTGCTTAAAGTTAGCTTACACAAACACTCAGTTGGTTAAGAAACTTATCTTACCTTTCAAGTATTAAAAGGGGAAAAGGGGAGGGAGGAGATGGGTAGGGGGAGGAAAAGGGGAACTAACAGAAGGAAGGGAGGGAAGAAGGGGAAAAGGGAAAGGAGAAAGGGGAAGGCAAACACACTGAAGGTGGCAGTATCCAGAAGCAAAATAATGGGGAATATGGATAAAGGGGAAAAAGGGGGAAAATACAAACAGAGGGAAGATAGCATGGAGGACAATAAGGAGTTAGTAATTATAACTTTGAATGTGAATGGGATAAACTCTCCCTTAAAATGTAAGTGAATAGAAGGATATGATTTCTCTCTGATCACATTCAACTTAGATCAATGTATACCATGGAAACATTGTAAAGATTAACAGACTGCCTTCTGTGGGGGGAAGGGGAGGAAAGGAAGATTTGGGGGAAAATTGTAAAACTCAAAATAAATAAATTTTTTTTAAAAAGGGTGAGAAAAGGGAGTTTATGGTGAATGACCTTAATTTTTTCCCTGTGAAATATGAAGGGAAGTTCTCAGCAGAGAAGCTATGAGAGGGGAAGTCATGGGAAGTTTGAGAAGAAGTAAAAAGGTTTGAAAGAATTGCTGTGGAGAGTGGGATCATAAGTTGAAATGGGTGTAATAGGATGGCCTAGAAGCTGTGAGAACCCAGTTCAACTTTTGTGCCATAAATCTGTAATGGAGTCAGTCAGAAAGTTGCATGATTATCTATAATTTTGTTCATCTGCACATGTGAAAGTGCAAAGGCAACAAATAATGGGAGTGATCCAAGACAGAGACTTGATTGGGCATAATCGATGATATAATAAGAGGGTTAGGAGTTTAAGAGAGGAGGACAATGCAGAGTTGAATTTGTGGAAGGAGTCAAGATGGGAGGAAGAGGAGAAAATGGCTAGTGTAGGGAAGTGTAATATAGGAATCAAGGGACTGGAGGTCACAGTGAGAAGACAGCTCAGGGTTATCTAAGAGAAAGCAGAGGGAGAGATGAAAAGCCAATAGATTATGGTCAGATAATGGGATTTTAAAATCCTTAAACATGGAGGTGGTGTTTGGATGAGTGAGGACAAGATCAAGTGCATGACCATCCATGTGACTCAGTGTAGAAAAATAGCTCATAGGAGGTGAGTAGACTGAGGAATTATTAAGTTATTTGGAGGACCAGGTGTAAGAATGTTCATCATTGAGTGGTGGGCACCCTTGTTCTACCTTCAAAGGACAGGTATACCTGGTGATGGGAGGTGTTGAAAGAAGCCTTGCTCTTTTTGGTACCGAAAGTTTTCCACATCACAGTTAGGAAATTGGACTGGCAATAAGAGGTAGAAGATTAAACTGATTACCTTGGGACAGATGGAAGATGCCAGACCTGACCCAAGCAGGTTTTCCTCAGGGGCCTAGGTCATTCATGGTCCTACAGTAGAAAGAACTATCTGTTGAAACAATGGGATCTCCTTAGTGGAGATTATCTAAGGGAAGGCAGGAGAACTACTATCTGGGATGCTTTAGAACAGAATCTAGTTTCTATATGGATTGGATTAGATGATCTGTGAAATTCCTCCCAATCTGAAATTCTGTGATTCTGGGAAGAAAAATCTATGTTCTAGAAACAAAACATTCTAGAATACTAAATAAATACTAAATAAAACATTCTAGAATAAATAATAAATCTAGAATAAATAAATCTAGCAGCCCTAATCACTGTCAGTGATTAGGATTTCCAGTAGTTTTTTAAAAATTAACAAACCAAAGAATTATTTGTTTTATTTTTGTTTCCTGAAACTGAATGACAGCAAAAATTTATCTGTTCAGGGTTTATCTATTGTTAGTGCTACATATATATATATATATATATATATATGCTTAGACACATTTACATATACATATATATATATTTAGCTTAAAAGTGCATTTTTCGATGTGTGTTAAACATTAAACCTTTTTCATTATTTTTTTCTTAGTGCTTAAGTTTGATCAATGTTTACCTTGAGCTTTTGCAATCTACTTTCCCCCAAATCCCTATATTATCACTGCTGTGGACAGAGCCCTGCTTCAGATTATTTAGTGCATACTGCAGAACAAAATGTGTGTATTTTTCTTGTCCATGGGTCATTTCATTACCACATACCTAAACAGCTGGAAAGAACTGACACTCAGTATTGGTAACAGTCTCTCTCTACATGATGTTTGCATATGTGTGTCTCTCTAGTAATTTAAAGACCATCTTGGAGGGAATGCCCATTTACCAGCCTTCTATTAGCCTGCATTCAATTTGATTTGTGTGTTGTATAATGTACTTAAATCATCCTTGACTCTTTGGTTTTCTCAGTCATTGAAACAGCAAGTTCATGCTGAAATAAAGGAGATTATTGATTATTGTGTTTTTGTAGTCCATATACTTCAGAACTAAGGTTCCAAGTTTAATGAACCAGGTTTTGTCTGTGGCTTATGCCCCTTTATTGTTTAGTGTTTCCCTTGGGAATATCAGAATTTGGTTAATTTTGCTTACCCAATAGATACCACCCTGGAAAATCAGGAATTAGGTCTTGTTTAGGTTTTGAGAATTTATTATTATTGATCATTTAAAATATAAGGCTAGAAATATTTGATGGTTAATGTTTTTAACAACTGACTCTATACAAAGCCACACTTTAAAATTAACATTTTTTTCATCACTTGATTAAGTCTAGACAATCAACAAAACATTTGCCAATTTCCAAGAAACATATATATATATATATATATATATATATATATATATATATATATATTAAGGTGGATAAGTGCAATGGATAGAGTTATGGCCTTGAAGTCAGGAAAACTCATCTTTCTGAATTAAAATTTGGTCTCAGACATTTACCAGCTGTATGACCCTGAGTATGTTACTTAATCATTTTTGCATCAGTTCTTCATCAATAAGATGAGCTGGAGAAGGAAATGGTAAATCACTGCCAAATAAAACCCCAATTGAGTCACAAAGAGGTGGACATACTTAAACAACCATAAGCAGCAACAAAGACCATCCATTATCCCATTTGATCCTTGGAGGTGTGTGCCATTATTACTGTATTTTATAGATGGAGAAACTGAGGCCCAGAGAATTTAAGCGATTTGCTAGTTATATACATCAATGATATAGTAAGTATTCATATAGTTTTTAAGTGCTTAAGACAAATTTCAAATTGAGATCTTGTTAGGAAAAAAAGACTAACAGTTCTCATATGAATACCAAGGTTAAAATAACTTTGAAAGTAGGATAGACTTTGTTTAAGTTCACAAAATGCAAAGAACTGGCATCTGATTCCCTAAAAAATAATATAAGCATCCCTCTTTCTCTTCTGTTTTAATTCTCCAACCTAGAATATATTCACTTCTCTCTAAACTTAAAAGTCCTATTCCACATGCAGTCCCTGGAAGATTTAGATGAGTCCTATCTAGAGAGTTAATTAATCCATTTCCCCGGACATGCATAGTCTGTAGAACTCAAGGAGGGAAAAGGTAAAAGTTAGGTTTTCCTCATCAGTGCTTGCATTTATGATTGCTCTTCCCAGGTTCTGATGCTGACTCCCTCTTCTTCCAGAAGTGATGCACTGACTCCAAGACATTTTATCCAAGAATTCCTCTACCAATCCAAATATCCTTCCATCACTCTATCATGATTTTTTTCTCCATAATTTAATATTATTAAATTTCATTAAATCAAAGAAGAAAAGAATTAGAAGTGCACATAGTCCCCATTTTCAAATATTTTAAATATTGTCAAGTATAATGGCCTAAAATAATGCTGAGTGTCTCCAAAAGGCAGAGCTGAAAGTGAAGGTAGATATTCTAGAAAGGTAGATTTTAACTAAATATAAAAAAATTGAGAAGTAGTCTAGTAGTCTGAGTTCAAGTCTGACCTTTGACACACTCTGGCTATGTAACCAAAAACAGGTTATATCATTTCTAAATTTCTAGGTAATTTCTCAGATTATAAATGACAATTATTCAAGGAGCTTGCTCATCAGTGCAAAAGAGAATTGGAATAAAGACATCCCTCCAAGTTTATGAGGCTCTATAGTGACCCAATTTCATCTAATTAACACCAATTCATTTTTTACAAAAGGACATTTTCTGAGAAGAGATAGCAAATACAAATACTTCCCCTTAATACCTGTAAGCACTCTCCTATATCATTTCCATCTCTGGGGAGAAGGAACTCAAACTTAAAGGAGTATTATAATCTACAAAGTTTTCATCCTTTCAAGTTCATGTCCAAATTGACCATGGTTGATTGACAGAGGACCAAACCCCAGGGCTAGACTGTGACTTGTGGATCCCCAGTGGCTTTCCCAACCCAATCTTTCAAAGTGCAAAGGCATCTTCAACTGTCTCCATGGTCTAGGATAATAGGAACCAAAAAGAAAGTTAAAAAAACCCACCATGATCTACTGCCTCCCTTAAGTCTACTCAGCACTACTCCCCCCACAACTCAGCACATTATCAGCAGCAAAGCCACACTAGTTGACAAAATCCAACCCCAAACCTCTCTATCTTCTGCCTAGACCCTATCTCAAGTCTAGACCCATCCATCTCCAATGCTCCTTCATCTCAGGCAAGAAAGAATAGACATGATGGGAATAAAAGCACCCACAGTACCATATGTTCATAGTACTCTGTTGATGTAGGTGGCAAAACACTGGCACAATATCTCTCAACAGTGGTAGAAGCAAGAGTTATTTAGCAGCTCCACAACAGCCTTGTAAGTAAAAGGGAACTCCAAGACCCTTTCTCCTCCAATGGTTCCTGGTAGGTTTCCTCTTCCTTTCCTTCCTTCTTTTTTTTCTATCTCTTCTTCCTCACTAGATACTAAGGAAAGGAAAAACTCCTACCCTATTGCTGAATCCAAATTCTCATCAGTTCCTCTAGAATCTCCTCACTGATCTACCCCTCTTCCATTACCATTAGTAGATGGTTTCTTTTGGCACATGGTCTCCCTATAATAAGAAATATAATAAGAAATTCATGAAATAGAAATACCATGGTAATCACAGTTTTTTGGAGAGTTGGAAGGGTCTGAATAATAAAATGGAGAATTAAACAGTTTCTCTGACCTTTATGATTTCTTAACCTCTCCAAAAATAAGGCATCTTCAATTGTCTCCATGGTTTAGGACAATAGAAACTCAAAATAAGGTTAAAAAAGCACCATCTCTACTAACCCTTTTTCAGCAACCCCTCCCCTCACAATTCAGCACAGCAAAGGTACACTAGATGACAAAATCCAACCCCAAATCTCTCTACCCTCTGCCTGGTACTTTAGAGATCCAAGCTCCAGCTTATGGAAATTTGCTGGGATCTCTGACAGGAACTGGAACAGTATTCTGAGTAAAGAAACAGAGAATGGGAATGAGCTAGAGTTCAACCATATGCTGTAACCACTCCTTCCAGGTAATAATAATAATAGTAATAATAATAATAATAATAATAATGATAAAAAATAATAAAAACAATAATGTTTATATAGCTCTTACTATATGTTATTTGCAACTATCTCCTTTAGTCCATACAACAACTCAGGGAAGTAGGTGCTATTATTATTCCCATTTTACAGATGAGGAAACCAAGGTTAAATAACTTGTCCATCCTGGGTCACATAGCTACTGTGTTGGAGCATGAATCTGAACTCAGGTCAGGTCATTTTGACCCTAGGCATGGAACTTTCTTCACTGCACCACATACTTGCTCAAACACCAAACAGCACAAATCATCCTGGGTTGCAGTAGGACCAGCATGGCAGTGCTCTCACCTCCTGAGCCAGAAGAAGTGAGAAACGACATCTGAGCACACTGTGTATGGGGGGGGGGGGGGTAAAGTGTGGTACCCCCATTAATATTGAGGAACAGAGTCCATCATTCAACTGGGGATAGTTCTGCCTCCACAAAAATAACATAATCAGAAATTTAGAAAGAAGAGCGAAGTATTGAATTAAGAGAAGAAGAGGGGATAAAGGAGTTTATTGGACTTACTAGGAGAAAAGGAAAGAAGGAAAGAATTAAATTTATAAAAATAGTGAAAAAAGAGGAAAATAATAAGCAAAATGCTAAAGGAAAAAGGGTAACAAATGGGAAGGACTTTGGAATGAGAGGATGTGTGTGTGTGTGTGTGTGTGTGTGTGTGTGTGTGTGTGTGTGTATGTGTGTGTGTAAGCACAAAACCACCTTTAAAAACTAACATAATGGGCGGCTAGGTGGCACAGTGGATAAAGCACTGGCCCTGGAGTCAGGAGTAGCTGGATTCAAATCCGGTCTCAGACATTTACTACCTAGCTGTGTGGCCTGGGGCAAGCCACTTAACCCCATTTGCCTTGCAAAAAACCTAAAAAACCAAAAACAAACAAACAACAAAACAAGGTAACTGAAGATATATAGTACTGTGTTTATGACAGAAATGGAAAAAATTTATAACTTGAAAAAAAACAAATATTAGAGGTGAAAGGAATAAAATATAAAGCTCTCATCTTTAAATGTGAATAAATTAACCAATACAGTGGCAAAGAGTGACAAATTGGATAAGAAAGCAAATATAATCTATTGCTTAAAAGAAACACAATTAAAAATAAAGACATATATAAAATAAAACTGAGGCACTGAGAAAAAGAAATATTATGCATTAAATGAATCCAAAAAAAAGCAGGAGCTGCAATCTTGCTATCTGGTAAAGCAAAAATAAACATTAAAAATATTTTAAAGGATAAATTAGGAAACTGTATTATGCTGTAAGGAACCATAGGCAACATGCCAATATCAGTATTAAATTTACATGCTCCGAATATATTGACATAAAAAAGCATAAAGGAACCAGTAACAAAAAAGTTAAATATAGAACCGAACAAACTGTAACAAAAGCTAATATGGTATTTTCTAAATGGGATTACAAAGAACATATATATTTCTCAGCATTACAAAAAACTTTTACAAAACTTTTACAAAAACTGACTATTTTCTAGGTTGCAGAGACATTGTAAGCAAATGTAAAAGACAGAAATAGTTAATGCACTCTTCACAAATAAAAATTCAATAAAAATTCATTCATTCAGGGACCACAAACAAAAGACTCAGTCCAAATGGAGACTAAACAATGAAATAATGAATGGCTCAAAGACCAAATTATTGAAACAATTATTATATGAAAGAATATTTTAATGGTGAAGCATCAAAATTGCTGGAATATAGCTAAAGCAATCCTTGAAAAAAGTCATATCTCCATAAACACATATTAACAAAATACAAAAAGAAATGATTAATGAACTGAATATTCATTTTAAAATAGCCAACAAACAAGAAAACCTAAAATAAACACAAAAGAGGAGATATTAAAAATTAGAGGAGAAATAGATGAATGTGAAACCAAACAAATCATAGAAATGATAAACAAAACTTAAAGTTAGTTCTTTGAAGATTCAACAAAATGGATAAAGTATTAGCTAATTTAATTAAAATAAAAAGGCAGTAAATTAAATACATAAAATAGCAAATAAACAAGATGAAATCATAACAGAACAAGAATAAAGAGTAATCAGAACATATTATATACAGTTATATACTGAGAAAGCAGAACATTCACACAAAAAAAGGAAAGAACAACTTCAAAAATATAAAATACTTGAACTAAGAGAAGACCAGACAGACATTTAAATAACAACCTTAGAAAAATAGATCTAGCTGTAGAGGACCTAGCAAGGTTACCAAATACCCCAACTTCCACTTCTGATAAATTTCTAGAAGAATTCTATCAAACTTTTATTTTTAGCAAGACAAATGGGATTAAGTGGCTTGCCCAAGGCCACACAGCTAGCTAATTATTACATATCTGAGATCAGATTTGAACTCAGGTACTCCTGACTCCAGGGCCAGTGCTCTATCCACTGCGCCACCTAGCTGCCCTCTATCAAACTTTTAAGGCACAATTTGTGGCATCCTTACTTGACAAAATATTCACAGAAACAGAGAAATAAAGAACCCTAGGAGAATTCATTTTTGAATGGATATCATCATAATACCTAAACCAGGAAAGAATTAAATACATAGAGAAAATTATAAGCTCATATCATTCATGAATATTGACTCAAAATGTTTAGCATAAGCTATCAAATAGATGACAGAGTTAGATCCAAGAAATTATTCATTATCATCAAGTAGAACTTATAATAATGATATAAAGATGTTTCAACATTAGGGAAACAAACTATGTTTATTCATATTAAAAATAAAGCATACAAAATGATATTATCTGAATAGAGTCAGGAAAAAGCTTTTGTTAAAGAATAATATTAATTTATCCTAAAAAAAGAACCCTACAAAGAAGAGACATTGTGTGACATTTTTTTAATGTCATAAAAATTAACTATCTAAAACCAAAAACAATTGTCATATGTACTAGAGATACACTAGAACTTTTCCCCCCAGGAAATACAGGAGTAAAGCAAAGACTGCTTGCTTTCCCTACTATTATAGTTCTGAATATGTTAGTAATGGCAATAAAACAAGCAAAGGAAATTCAATGTATACAGATAGGTATATAACAGTTTAATGTATACAGATAGGTATATAACAGTTAAAATTATCTAATTTGCTGATGACATGATGGTATACTTGGAAATTCTAGGAAATCAGCAAAGATATTTATCAACAATAATTTTAGCAAAGTTGTGGGTTATAAAACAAATCCTTAAGAAATCAATCACATTTTTACATGATAAAAACATCTAAAAAGCAAAAAAACAGAAGGGAGAATCCTATGCTAGATAAGTACAAAAAATGTGTAAAAATAGTAAAAAGATATGAAAAAGTATTTTTCAAAGAATTTGCATAAAATTCACAACCACATTAATAAAAGAAATGGATATCAAAATAATCTTGAAGTTTCACCTCACAGTCTGAAAGTTGTCAAACATGCTGAAGTTGTATTATTGGGTATAAAAAAATCTATATTGACACAGAAGTTAAGAAAAAGCTGAGATTCACCGAACAAATTTACAGTTACTTCTTTTCACTTCACTTTGCTCTGATATAGGTCAATTTCTTTCATCCGTAGGAATCTTGAGCATGTTAAGAATTATATGGCTCTATCATAGCAATTTGGTAGTAATAGTCAATAGTGAATAGTATCTTGTATTCAAAGCAAATGTGGATTGGAATATAACAGAATGGAACCTGGGTCTCACTGTCTATAAATAGACCTTTCCTTACAAAATGTGTTTCTTAGAGTTTCTCAGACAAGATGTAATGGATGTATATAAGCACATACTAATTGTTCTAGGTTTCTGGTAGCTCACAGGTGGTTCTTACTCTGACCTTGTAGATGTCTTCCTATATAAGGCACAAAATTAAGGGTGGTTCTTATTGAAGATTTTGTTCTGGTATTAATGATAATTAGAGGCGTGAAGTTTCCTTGATTAGTTCTAGGATAAGGACTAACCCAGTCTGCCTTTTTGACAATAGTGAGTAAGATTTGACTGGGTTTTCTTGGACAGCTCATGGAAATGAAAACTTGATATATGATTTATCTCTGTACATGTTCTCATGGCTTGGATTTTAAAGAGGAATTAAGACTGTAGTGTGAAAAGAAAAGTTTGAATTAGATAGGGAGATGCTTGTCAGATTAACAAGGTTTTAATTCCCTGGAGGTAAGCCTACACATCTGTGTTCTAGAGAAACCTAAAATTCCTAGCATCCCTTTCCCAATTACTAGTTTATTTTTAAAATAAAATTTTATAGATCTTCATTATTAAAAAAAATCAGTTATTTCCACAATTGAAATATCGCACCACCTTCCACCTCCAGAGAGTTATTCAAGACTAAAAAAAGAAAAAAATAAGAAAAAATTCAGCATGACTGATCAATACATTGAAAAAGTCTGAAAGCATGTGCAATGTGTAAACCTTCTGGGTCCTTCTCCCCAGAAACAAGTGAAACCTTTATTCTCTCAGGTCCCCTACATTCTGGATCAGGCACCTATCCCCTCAGAGGGTAAACTCTACAATTTTAAAATTTATTTTTTTAACTACTCCAAACATTTTTTTACAATTACATGCAAAGATAGTTGTCAAAATTTGTCCTTTTGCAAGGTTTTGAGTTCACATTTTTCTACCCCCCCCTTTATACTCCCCTTCCCTATAGATGCAAACAATCTGATGTAGGTTGTATATGTACAATTGTGTTTAACATATTTCCATATTATTAAAGCAGAGTTGGTCAATAATAGTCCTAACCCCTTCCCTATACATTCTTGGTGGGAAAGAATAGTCAAGAAAATAAGCAGTCTTGGATGGGTTTAAAATCCCATCATAGATCTCAATTATCTTTCCTTGTAAACTTACTCCTCTTCTGAACATTCCCATTTCTGTAGAGGGTACCACCATCCTTTCAATCATTTTTTTCATAACCAATGGCCATCATCCTGTCAAAATTTTTCACTTCTGATTCCATGACATCTCTTAGACCCCTTCTCTTCATTCACACAACTAGCACCTAAGTTCAGACCCTCATCACCTTTCATTAAGCAATTGCAATGACCCCCTAATTGATCATCATCTCATCTCTTCCTGTGACAATCCATCATCCACTAAGCTACTGACAAATTTTCCTAAGCCATAGGAACAATCATATCACTATCCTACCCCCCTGACTCAATAAAATCCAAGACCTTTGTCACCTAAAGTCCTTCACAGTCCTCCTCCATCTAAAAGTCAAGGTACCTACTCTTATCCTTTCTATACTCTCCTATCCTGGCAAATTGTTCTCATAGTTCCTTCCTGTCCTATAAAACCCTATTGAAATATCCATACTTAAATAAATAGGACTTTAAGTCATGACATCATCCATTAAATAGAACCATCAATTAAGAAAGAAGAATGGATTTTTTTTGACTGAGTTGAAATCAGAGATAATTCACTTTTGCTTGTTTCTGCATTATTTTTGGTGAATGTCTACACACAGAGAAATAGGATTTGTGTTGAAAATTCATTATGTTCACTGACTGATATGATCTATTATTTAATCATCATGGTTTTCAATGTTTTAAATGTCTTTGAAAAAAGAAAGTTATAGGCTTTACTTGTTACATAAATCATTAACTGAAAGATTAATAATGATCATTTTTATTTATATTTCCTCTATCCCCTTGGACAAATATAGGGATTTTTTTTAATAAAATGGAGCAGAATCAATCACATCTCTCTCAAGAGCAAAATATTTTATATAAAATAAGTAAAATGAGATATATTATTTATGTTCTCTGTATGGCATCCTTTTATATTTTATAATGAACACAAAACATTCAAATGGTGAAATATGTATATGCAATTTATGAATTATACACATATTCTACATTTATAGAAATAAACAGATACATTAGAAGAGCATACCTCTCCAATATTTTGCTGATAGATGTAACAATACAAAAACTTTAGAAATAACTGGTCTAAAAGACACCTTCACAACATCTCACCCATCCTCTGTCTTTAGAGATTTTATACTTAGTCTGTTTCAGGCAGATGGTTGTTCCCGCCCTGCTCCAAATTTTCTACATCTTCCTTTTAGTAACACATTTCAGTGCTTAACAACTCTTCCTGTTGTGAAGCACATTTTTATACTTAACCTAAATCCAATTTGATATAATGTGAGTTTTATTCTTCTTGCTCTGTCCTTGAGAGAGGAAGAGGATTGTGGGCATCTCAAAAGTATACTTAATATGTAAATTTGTCCTATTTCTAAATGACAAAATGATTTAAACCTCTGTTTCCTCATATTTAAAATAAAAGGTTAGGGCTAACTTATCTGTATGGATCTTTTCCAGATCTAAATGTTGTCATTCTTCTGATTAAAAAAAAATGCTTCCTTTTTCCCTGGGATATAATAAGCTACTAACAAATGTTTGATGATTGATTGACTAATTAAAATATCAAACATTACATTATGTGCTTTAGAGAGAATTTGCAGAATTTGAGAAGCAATGGGAATTACCTTAAAACAGTATCTCCTGCTATTATCAATAAGTTAATAACTTGTGGGTCCATAGGAATGATAAGATTTCAACTTCTCCTCCTACAACTGAATACTTACAGAGAAAGGAATCAATAAACCACAATAAACTTCAAAGTTGCCTAAGAACACATTTTTGCATTGAGTCAGGGGAGCAGGATGATAGAACTAGCATCCTATAGCTGGGCCTGGGTCTAAATCTCAGCTTTTTCAGTTTACCTATATAATCATGTTCAACTAACTTATTTCCTCAGGGTAGGAGGAGGGCTTAGTTTCCTCATCTACAAAACTGTTTGTTGATCCAGGCATTTGGACTAGATGATTTTTAGAATCCTTCCAAGACTTCAATCTGTTATTCTGTGATTGCCTTGTTGACTACCATGAGGTCATGGCAATGAAATTTTTGACCATAGCACATCCCAATGATCATCTTCATAGACAGAGGTGTTGGGATATGTGTCAGGGAAGACAGTAAGTGCTGTATATACACACACATACATACAATGTGTGTGTAATGGATCTGTGATTTCATTAGTAAAGGGAACTCAAAGGTGAGAAAGCCATTTACTAATGTAAGTCAACCCTCAGATGAGCCATTGATGCAACTTTTAGGACAAAGACAAAAATAGTGAGCCTGAAACAAGTGATTGTAGCATCAGTACATCTTTAACCTCACCAATGATGGTTTTTAATATGAATAAATATATTTTAATATAAGATTCAAGGGGGAAGCTAGGTGGTCCAAAGGACAGAGTACTGATCCTGAAGTCAGGAGGACCTCAGTTCAAATCCAGCCTCAGACACTTGTCATTTACTAGCTATGTGACCTTGGGCAAGTCACTTAACCCCAATTACCCAACAACAAAAGATTTAAGGTAAAAAAGAATAGGAGTGAAATCTAGTCTCCATGCCCCACCCCTTCTAAACAAAATTCCTGTCCCCTTCAAATAACAATAGCATACATGTAGCTCTTTAAAAGATGCCTTCCATTGAATAATCAAGAGAGATACTTTGTATGTTATGATTCCCATTTTACAAATAAGAAAGTCAGAACTCAAAGAGTTTCCTGGCTAGTAAATGTTAGAACCAGTACTTGAACATGTTTTTTGCATGCAAACCCAACTTTCTTCCTACTGACCATGACAAAATCCAGGACCAGATCATTGATTTCCTTTATGATTCTGCCACACACATAGAATAGCTATTTATACACTCTCAGTAAACTTTGTTAACCTACTGACTTTCAATAGAGAAAAACAATGTACCTAACTCTCACCAATTCTTTATTCTTAACAAGACTGGTAAAAGATTTGAGAAGGAAAGGTTAGAACTACTGGGCTTTAAAGAGATTTACTGATTACCTGTGAACTTCATCTATCCCAGTTGCTCCCTGTATTTGATTAATCTGTCATGGTCTTTCTTCTAAGCCAACTGGAATAATACATTTATGTCTTGACCATATGGTTGGAGAACAAAAACTACATCGTCTCTGAAAAGGACTGCACCTCATTCAATCAACATTACCTTCAGTCTCATTCATTCAAGAATCTTTATCTGTATCAGTGGAAGATTTCAAGTCTGCCAACATTGGAATATGTTCTTTACAACTATCATTACTGCTTTGTTTTCCAATCATAACTCCTTCTTAGTCATATTGAAGAGTGATGCAATGAAAACCTGGGTGAATTTGTTGTATTACTCATATTACTTGGAGGAAGAGAGATATAAGGAAGGATAGAGGGAAAGGAAGAGAAGAAGAAATAAAAATAGTGAGAAAGGATGATGAAATAGAGATGGAAAGAGGGAAGAGAGAGAGAGAGAGAGAGAGAGAGAGAGAGAGAGAGAGAGAGAGAGAGAGAGAGAGAGACCAGGAGTTGATCTTTGTCTTGGGTAGATTCATTGCATTTGAAGTCAAGAAGTATAAGTCTATGTTCCAGAATGTCAATGTTTCAGTTCAAGCCCTAATAAACAAAATCAAAAACAAAAACAAAAACAAAAACCCAAAGGAAGATTGAGGACTAGGAAGAGAAAGGAAATGAAAACCTCCCCAAAAGAAAATACAGATGTTCAGGCTAAGAGTCCAATCATTGTTCTCATTCGACTCTTGTTTAATACCTTATGAAGTCTGGACCTGGTGATGTAGTTTGGACATAATTTTCCAATGTCTTTGACAAGAGAGTGAAAAGTTGACCTTGCTTAACAACTTGTCCTATACAAGGGGAACAGGGATGAAGTAGATGTAGAGAGTATATAGAAAGAATCATGAAAGTCTAGTCTCATTTTGTTTAATTTTGGTTTTCATTCTAACTGAGCAATTACATACACACATATGTATATATGTGTTCTTTTCTACAGGAAAAATGGCTTTATATCTTCCTTTGAAATTTTCCATTCTATTAATCTTCAAAATAAACCAGAGCCATGAATAAACATATTTTATAAAAGCCAGTGGTCAGAATAAAGACAGAATTTCACTAGCTAGGTGGCTCCCATATGCACTTAGGAATATGTTTATAAAATCAAAGATTCATTTTCAGGGGCATTCAATGAATTCCATTTGTAATGGAATGAATTCCAATGTAAGCATTGCTTACATTTTTGGAAATAGGAAATTTTGTTGCCATTTGGGCCAGTCCATTTTCAACATTCTATGTCCAAAGACACAAGCAGAAAGTTAACCCCTAGAATACTTGCTTAGAGTCTAGTTCCATTGAATTCAGTTCAATTGAGGTGGAAAATGGACTTGTTATAAAGCTTCTAGTCTGGGTGTCTAGATAGCATGGTGATAAGCATCACATAAACACAGAGAGAGATGGAATTCAAGTTACCTTTATCTGTGCCTCCTTTCATATACAGTATGTGTCATGGACAGACACCAGTGTCTCATTACATGACCACCCACAGAACATTACCCAATGGGACATTCTTCTGGGAAAAATTAACAGGAATGCCATACCACATGACTGTCTACGGAGTCCATTGATTCAATAGACTCACTTTTAAAAATGGCCCAAGGCTCATGGTAGTTTCTACATTCTAGTCTAGAGTTTTGGCTGGAGGGTATAATAAATAACTCCATTCCTAAACACACCCTCAGCAAAAGGAGACACATGCAGTTGTCAATCAATTGGCCTCCCTGTTTGCTACTCTTTCTGTTTCTCCCAAGTGAAGGATTTTCTCATTCTGGTGATTGAACAACTCCTTATTTTGATATCTAGAGATTTCTAATATCACAAAATTCATAAAATGTTTCCTAAGAGTAAAATAATTTGGAATTATACTAGGAAAGTAATGAAAATGTCCACCCTTTTTGACCAGAGATCCAACTGATGGGCATATGCCAAAGACAGCAAGAAATGTCTCATAGGCACCAAAATATTCATAGCAGTACTTTTTGTAATAACAAAGATCTAAAAGCAAAGTAGCTGCCCATCAACAAATTGTGGTACATAAATATAATTCACTGGCATTTAGTGGGGTCAAAAGAAATGATGAATATGGAGGATACAGAAAAGTAGAGGAAGACATATATGAAGAGATGCAAAGTAACGGAAACATGCCCAGGAAAATTGTATCTCATTATTTCAGCAATATAAACAAAGCAAATAACTATAGCAAAGACCAAAATGTTATGTTATGATGACCAAGTCTAGCCCCCCAAAAGTGAAAAAATATACCTCCCTACCTACTTTGGAGAGTTTGGAGTATTGTATATGTTATCAGATCCCATCAATATGTTGCACAATTTTGCTAAACTCTTATTATTCTGTGTTAAAAATTAATGAAGTCTCTAGGGAGGGAAGAGAAGAGATATATTTTCTGGAACTTAGAAACAGAGATAGAAAGAAAGGGCGGAGGGGGCATCCAGCAAAGGAATGGAAGGGAGAGTAGAGGAAAATAGAGGAAAGGAAGTGGAGAGGAGAGGAGAGAAGAGGAAGGGAGGGGAGGGGAGAGAATAGTACAATTCTGAATTTTCTTCAAAAAACAGCCCTGTAAGATAATTTGTTGTCCAGTCATGTTCATCTGTTCATGACCTCAATTTGGGACTTTCTTGTCAAAGATACTGAAGTTGTTTGCTTCTTTCTTCTCCATTTCATTTGATAATGAGGAAACTGATTCAAAAAGAAGTAAGTGTATTGTGACTTTGGGGTCACACAGAAGAATTTTGAGAGAAAAAAAAAGAGGAGACTGGAGGTGAAGCAAAACCCAAAGAATTACAGGTATAGCACATTTGTTCATGCCATGTCCTGAGGAATTATGTTGATTTATAATCCATATCTCAACATTCTCACTGCTAGTGAGTAATATTTTAATGATATAAACTGACACTAACCACAAATAACCTTGCAGTTAACTGGTATGGAAGCTTGCCATTTTCACAAGAAAATTGAGTTAAGATATTAAATTGCTGCTATTACTTTTCAGGAGTTGGGAAGGCAACATTGTCAAGCATCCAATGCTGAGCCAGTAAAGTTGAGCTGAATAGAATTGAATTATGGAAAAACTTGAGCAAGGTTTGATTGGAGAGAAATGTGAAAATGCTAACTCTTCTCTGAATTCATCCATCCTTTGGACTTGACACTTGGGTATCTAGTCATAGAATCACAGGTATGGAGCCAAAAGGGAACTTAGAGCTTATCAAGTCCAATACCCTCATTTTACAAATGAAAAAGCCAACACCTTGAAATCTAAAGTGATCTACCCGGTGGTGTGCAGCTAGTCTGAGATAGGAAGTGAATGCAACATTTCCTGGCTCCAAGTCCAGGATTCTGTTCACTTCCCCTTACTGCCTCCCAAGCATGAGGTCTCTAAGGTGGGAAATAGAAAGGAAGGAGTAAGATTCCACCCTCTTTCCCTGACTCCCCCCTCTCTATTTTTCCATACTGTGGTTGCCTTTGTGAGATCATTTTACAAGCATACTTGAACTGAAAAATAATTAAAAACATGAGCAAATCTGATATGTGAAGTTTGAAAAAAAATTGCATACCCCTCACACTTTCTTTTGCCTTATAACTGATTTGGTGCCGGAGCCATATTGAAAAGAAAATGTGGAGGCACTTTGTGAGTCATTTTGCTGAATGCAGGAGGGACACTTGTAAGCTAAGTCATCTTTAGAAGAACAGGAGGTGCTGATAGAGTAATTGTGTTTACTCTTCCAGTTTCATGACTTCTATCTTATAAACATTGTTTTGCATTATTGGACTTTCCAATCCTTTTTTTCATCTGATGTTTTACAAATATTTTTCTAATTGCCTGAGACAGTGTGGTCCAATAAAATTAAATCGACTCTCTGTTGAACTTGTTTGTCTGATCTATTGCCAGGGGTTGTAGTCAGCACACTTGAGCTGTCTTTCATTCTGTCTCTCGGTTTTCTGCCTCACTCTCTCCCTTTGGGGCTCTGTCACCCTTATTCTTTCATCTTTTCTTTCCATTCTATTGCAGACCTATTGAATTCTCTCTCACCATTTCCTTAAATACATATGGTCATTTTTTTTAATAATCTGTGAATTTTTAATCTTTTGAAAACATTTCAGCAAATCCAAAGTTTCTGACACTTGTGTAAACACATCACAATTTCAACTAAAAAATGGCAGTATGACAAATTAGCCACTGCACAAGAGGAGAATCTAAAACTCAGAGTTCTAGTGCCTCTTGGGTCTAACTGTGAGAACTTGAATGATCACAACTTTTTTGAGCTTTGGTTTTCTGATGTCTAAAAAACCAAATACTTTCTCAGTCTATTTTCCAATATTGTTGTAAGGCATGATATGTGAGGGATAATAGGAGAGAAACTGAGTCAGAGCTAGTATTA
Organism: Macrotis lagotis; assembly: GCF_037893015.1. Classification (NCBI taxonomy): domain Eukaryota; kingdom Metazoa; phylum Chordata; class Mammalia; order Peramelemorphia; family Peramelidae; genus Macrotis; species Macrotis lagotis. The sequence continues at coordinate 125,171,627 of NC_133660.1, forward strand.
CAGGATTTTCTTGTTGGAAGGAACTCTGGAGCCAATCAGAAGACATTGCTATGTGCTTTTGCTCAGATACTTATTTAATGTGTGACACTAAGTAAGTCAATTGAACTCTGAACCTTTACTGTGCTGCTTACTTAACAGTTCCAGCTAGGTGATTTAGTGGATAGGGCACAGGATCTGGAATTAGGAAGACCCGAGTTCAAGTCCTGCCTCAGACACTTAGTTGTGTGATCATAGTATGATCACAAATCACTTAGTCCTAGTTGCCTCAGTTTCTTCTTCTGTCAAATAAGCTGGAAAAGGAAATGGCAAACAACTCCAGTATCTTTGCCAAGAAAACCTCAAAATGGGTTATGATTGGATGTACATAACTCAATTACAAATTATCTTATGGGGCTGTTTTTTGAGGAAAACTTTATCATGATATTTAGAGATAGAAGGGAGTTTTAAGATTGTCAGATCTTACCCCTTGTTTTTGCAGCTGAGAAAACTGAGACCCCAAAAGGTTAAATGATTTTGGACATTATTCACAAGTAATTTAGCAAAACCAAGATTCAAAATAGGTTGTCTGATTCTACATTTAGAACTCTTTCCACTATAGGATTGGTGTACTATATAAATTTAAATTATCATTACAATCACATTAAGCAATTACCAAGACTGAAATTCAGAGAGGAGGTGATTTATTCAAAGTCATATAATCAATAGAGCCCAGATATAACCTACTTCTTCTGACTCCAGATCCAAAGTGAGTTCTATGACACCACCTGATTTGAAAACTGCAATAGACTCCACAAAAGTAAGGTGTTATTTTTACAAAGTCACTGAGAGAGGTAAACCAACTACTTAGAAAATAAGAGCTCCTAGAATAATCAGATTGTTTCACGTCTGGAAGCATTTTACTAAGCACCTCCAGGAAAATAACAAAGCAAATAACACTGGTCTACCACAGGGGAACAGATACGGTATGTGATCAGTTAGCTGCAACCCACAAATAAACATAGACCAGCAAGCCAGCAAGCAAAAACAGAAACCACATTATTGTCCATCTCAGACATAAAGAGTTTAGAGTAAACTTTAAAGCCTCATATGTGTGACTTCTAGACTCTGAAGAACAGGCTGGAAAGTTTCAAGGACCCCTTTTTGTTTAGGTCATTAAGCTTCTAGTTTTCTCTTTGACCCCTAGGATCAACCTTACTTTGACTTCTATCCATTTGGGCCATAGCCCCAGTCCTTGGTGTCCTCCTTCCTGTTCCAGTTTCTGTCTTGTTTTAGTTGACTAGAGCTACAAGGGGATGCCTAGACTGTGTCTCTTGTGATTACCATGATATTTCCAAGTTTGGACCTCCCAAATGCAATTCACCATTTTTGGCATTTCAACCTGTTTTCATTTGAAACTCTCTTGGCCATAACCTTGATTTAGCCAGAACTACGTTTTCTCTTTTTTTCCAGAGTGCTAGGATCTCTTCTTTCTCTAAAAGAGACTGTCCAATTGTTTTGTCCACACCCCTTCTTTCTGTTTCAACTTTTCCATGGTGATGAATGTGAGATACAACTGTAATCTTTAGATTTACTTTAATTTGCATTTCTCTAATTATTGATGATTTGGAACTTTTGCATATGGTTTTAAGAGCTTCTTCCCTTGAGAATCACAAATTCATTATCCTTAGATCATTTATCAGTGGGGGGGATGATGCTTATTATTAATTTGAATCAATTCTTTATATAGCTTGAAAATTAGTCCTTAATCAAAGAAACTTGTTGCAAAGATTTTTTTTAAATTTTAGCTTCTATAATAAAAAGTGTCCATTTCTTTCTTCAGAGATCCTCTCTATCTCTTGTTTGGTTATACATTTCCCCCTCCTGTATATATATATAGATCAGAAAGTTAATTTCTTTTATTAATTTTATCTGTCAACATTTATTAAGCATCACCCAGGTATCAGGCAATGTTCTTAACAGTGAACAGTCCCTGCCCTCAAGGAGCACATAGTCTCATCTATGCATTGGAACTTAACCTTGGAATGTGGTATGAAATGATGACTTAAACCTATAACTTTTCCCATTTTCTATTATTGATGCTACTATTCTTTCAGTTTCCCAGATTATAAATCTTAGGGTCATTTTTAACTCTGCTATAGGCAAGTTATTATGAAGTCCTGTCTTTTCTTCCTTTGGACTATCTCTTGACATTTCAAAGTAGCTTATAAATACTAATTTATTTGCATGCTGTATCCCTCAAGAGAATGTAAGTTACTTGAGGGAAGTGGCATTTTTAGTTTTGATTTTGTAACTCTAGTAACTAACTTAGTTCCTGCAACATGCTAAATGCTTAGTGAATTTAATTTAACCTCAGTAATAATTCACTAAACTAGAGAGTAAACAAAAGCCTTAGAGAGCATTTGGTTCAATGATTTTTATTTTATGTATGAGAAAAGTTCAGAGAATTTGCTTGGAATGTTACTTATTAGAGGCTAAATTGCTAGTTAATGAAAGTCAAAACTAAAGTCTGTATTTCCTAACTCCTTGTTCATTACTTTTTCTAGAGTGGCTTGAAAAATGAATGAAGGTTGGGGTGGCTAGGTGGCATAGTGGATAAAGCACCGGCCTTGGAGTCAGGAGTACCTGGGTTCAAATCCTGTCTCAGACACTTAATAATTACCTAGCTGTGTGGCCTTGGGCAAGCCACTTTACCCCATTTGCCTTGCCAAAAAAACCCCTAAAAAACAAAAAGAAAAATGAATGAAGGTGATGTTTAAAAAGGACTGTACAATGGGGAGAAAAAGGAGTCTATATGGTAGAATGGTAGGATCAATAACAGAAAATGAGAAAAGTTAAGGTATACTACAAATCAATGAATCTAGTAGCTTAGTGCACAGCATTCCCAAAGACCTTATATAATGAGACTAAGTCTCACATTCAACAAAAATTTTGGGGAAAAATGGAAATCAGTCTGGAGAAACTAGGTTTAAGTCATCATCTCATGCTACATACCAAGGTTATGTTCCCAATGCATAGATGAGACTGTGAGTTTCCTGAGGCAGGGACTTTTCTTTGCTTAGAACATTGCCTAGTACCTGGGTAGTACATAATAAAAGTTGACTGAAGATATGAATGAATAGTAAATATTGTATCTTCCAGCAGAGTATAAGCTCTTTAAATAAAGGAATTGTTTTCATATTGCCTTTATTCACACACATATCTAGCTCAGAACCTAAAATATAATAGGCCCTTAATAAAACTAGTAAAGGATGTCGATGATGCATAGTAAGATGAATACTTGACTTTGTGTAATTAACAACCTGGTTCAAATCCTGCCTTTAATACTTACTTGTTGTGAGACTGTCCAAAATTATAAAATTTCTCTGGGTCTTAGAAGTTTAAAACACAGGTTTAAAGACTCATTATTTGATGAAAAAATAGAAAAGCAATCTGAAAGAAATTAAATATAGACTAGCATTTTATATTGTAAACTAAGGAACACTTCAAATGAATTCAATACTTAAATATAAAGGGTGACATCATAAGCAAATTAAAAGGAAAATGAAGAAATTACTCTTCAGATCTATAAATAGAGGAGAAATTCATGAGCAATTGAGAATAGTAAGTTAGAATGGACAATTTTGATTATATGAAAAAGGTTCTGAGCAAAACTAATTTGGTCAAAATTAGGGGAAAACAAGTAATTAAAAACAATTTTCAGCAAGTCTCTCAGAAAAGTTTCATTTTCAAGATATACAGGTAAATAATTGTATATAAACATTTATTAAACACTTACTATCTCCCGGGCATTATGATAAGTGGTGGGGATATAAAGTCTGTGCTCTCAAGGAGTTCTTCTAATCAGAAAGAAAAAAAAAAGCAAAAAATATGTACAAAGTATCCGCACGACAGAAAGGAAATGAGAAAATTAAGAGAGGCTGGAAAAAGTTTCACTTAGAGGTAATATTTTGTTTCAGGTTCAGCCTTCATTTTCTAAAGGAACAAAGACAATAGGGTGATATCTTGATACAGGTGCGAATTAGATTTAAGTGAGACAGAGCTGTGGAAGGTCATCAGCCTCAATCTCTTTTCCAGAGTTATCAAAGTCCAGGGGCAAGATATAAGTCAAGATAACTGGCAATACCCATGATGCAGTCAATGACCTTGATGTCTTCAATGTTTGACTGAACTCTAAGAAGTACACAGCACCTGCTTCAATCACCTTCATATCCCTAGGAACAAATTGTTCTCATCCACCCATTCATCACTGGGGGAAGTCTACACATGTTTGAGATGGACATCCTCCAACTCACTGATATGTTTGAGGCCTATCAGTTAGTTAACCTCAACTTTTTTAGTCCATCTGTCAAAATGGTTTTACCAGGGTGTAACCATGTACCAGGATGTATAACACATGCTATAGCTTCTTGGAAATGCAAGAGTTGATGATGTTTGTCCTTCATCCTCAAAGAAGACCATAACATCAGAGAGATGATGCCTTGACAAGCACATGAGTTGGATCTGAGTGAGGGGATGTTGTTCTAAGTCATCAGCCTCACTTTCTCCTCCAAAGTCATCTGGGTCCAGTGGGCAGATAAGAATCAGGATGACTGGAGATAACCTTGGATTATGAGGCAATCAAGATTAAGTGACTTGTCCAATGTCACCAATGCAAGTATTAAGTGACAAGTGTCAAGTGACAGCATTAGATTTGAACTTCTGTCCTCCTGACTCCAAGGCCAGTGCTCTGTCCACTGTACCACCTAGTTGCCCCGGAAATACAAGAGAAAGCTGAGTGAAAAGTGGAACACTAGAGGTGGATGAGCAGCCCTGAAAAGGGTTTAGAAAATGCTCACACCAGTGGTTGTAGTCTTTCCTGAATACTCTATTCATTAACTATCATTTGAAAGAAGTCAGGGAAGCCAGGAGGCAGAGATGAGGAAGAAGGAAGGAGAATGGAGATGAGGAGAAAGAGCATTCCAAACATGGGAAACAGAAAAATTCCTAAAGCCAAAAGATGAAGAATCTTGTTTGTGAAACATGGAGGATAGGAGACCAGTGTTAGTGAATCAAAGAGTACATTATAAAGAATAAGGTGTAAGAAACCTGGAAAGATGGGATAGGATTGGGGAAAGGAGAAAAGTTATGAAAGGGCTTTAAATAATAAGCATATGATTTTTATGTTTATTCCTGGAAGGATAGAGAGCCTGGAGTTTACTGAGTATGGAGGTGACATGATTGAACTTATGCTAAAGGAAAAACACTTTGGTATCTGAATGGAGGATAGATAGGAGTAGGGAGACATTTATAGTAGGTAGACCACTAGCAGGTTGTCAGAGTTGAGAAAAGGGGGTATATTTGAGATATATTGCAAAGGTGAAATTGATGACCTTTCTTGACAACAAATTGAATATGGAATGTAAGAGATAGGGAAGAGGCAAGCATGGCACCTAGGTTGCAAGTCTGGAGGACTGAGAGGATGAAGCTATTCTCTACAGAAACTGGGAAGTCTGGAGGATTAGGGAGATAGGGGAAAATATAAAGAGTTCAGTTTCAGAAAAAAGTTTATGATGCTGAAAAGTATTTGGATATGTGATATTGATTGTCAGCACATAAGACCATTTAAATAGATTTAGAAATCATGAACATAGAAATTATAATTAAAACTTTGGGAGCTGACATTATCAAGTGAAATAACATAGAGGGAAAAGAGGACCAAAGCAAAGGCCTGTGGAATAACCTTATGCATAACCATAAAGCATAACATAGCAAAGAAGACTGAAAAAAAGAATGATCAGAAGGTAGAAAGAGTAGTGTCATGAAAACCTAGCGAGAAGAGTTGTATTAGGGAGAACAGGGTTATTAACAATGTTAAAGACTGCAGAGAATTCTAGAATAGTGCTGAGAAAAGGTCACTGGATTTGACCATTAGTATATCACTGTTAACTTTAGAGAGAACAATTTCAGTTGAAAAATGAGATTGAAAGTCAAACTGTAGAAGAGAAAAATTGGAGGCAAGGGGTTTAGTTACAAAATGCAGAAGAACTATAGGATAATAGCAGAGATAGAAACATCAAATTTTTTTTTATTGAGGATGGTGGAGCCATGGGCATGTTTGTATACAACAGAGAAGGCAGTAAAAGTGGAAATATTGAAGATAAGTGAAAAAGAACAGATGCCAAAAGATTCTATATGTTAGAGGAAATAGAATGAAATTGGATCATTTCTGCAGGAAGATAGGTCTGCCTTGACAATGAGAAGGGTCACCTCTTTCTATGAGACAGGGTGAAGGAGGAAATAGTAGCAGAAGACTTGAGATATATGAAATGAAAAAGAGAAGGAAGAGGGAACTCTCAGAGAATGGCCTCAATTTTGTGAATAAACTATGAAATGAAGTTAAGAGGGTGAGGGAGAAGAAGTCATGGGAAATCTGAAGAGGGATTAAAAGATTTGGAGGAACTGCTGTGGAGTGAGTTGATAAAGGAGGCTTACCTGCAAGCAGTGAGAGCCTAGAGTTGGCTAATATAAATGTGAATTCATCTACTTGAAACAGTAGGCAGAAACTTAGTAAGGCACAATCAGCAATATGGTAAGGGGACCAGGGACTCAAGAGTTGAACTTGTTTGCAGTTGAACTTATTTGCCAAGAGGTCAAGATACAGAAAGGAAGAGCAGGGGTTATGCAGGGATTATGACCTGGGGAAGAACTGAGGGGATGGAAGGGTTAGAACATAGAGAAGGAGTAGGTAAGGCTTGATATGGGAAGGCAAAGGGGAGAGGTGAACCACTAGTAGATTGTGATCAGCCAAAGAAATTTATTTCAGAGTTCTTGAATTATGGAGATGGTGCATATTTTTGGGTTAATGCAAGATTAAGACATTGTGTCTTGTGTATCTTTGTGTGCTGCTGAGATGGGGTGGAAGAATAGATCATGGGAATTGGGCAGGCTGAGGATCTGGGAAGTTAGATGTTTGAGAGGGTGTCAATATGTATATTGATGTCCCTTAATATGAGAGCAGGATTTAAGGAGGAAAAGGAAGAAAGATTATGAGTTAAGTACTAAACTCATTGAAGAAAGAAGTGACCTGGAGGTCTGAAAACAATAGTTACTAGGATTTTGATTGGGTCCTAGGTATAGATTGTGACAAGGAACTTTTCTGAATTTATAAAGCTATAATCATTCCCTAAAAGATAAACAGTCAAAGGATATGAACAGTCAATTTTCAAAAGAAGGAATCTAAGCTTTCGAAAACAATATAAAAAAAATTCTTCAAACTACTTATAATTGGAGAGGTGAAAATTAAAGCAAGTCTGAGGTTGTGTGCTAAGGCATCTCCAACACTAGTACTCTATTGATAACACTGTGAATTATAGTCAAGCTATTCTAGAAAGATATTTAAAACTACACCCTACAAGTTACTGAATTGTCAAAACTTTGACCCAGCAATATCACTACTAGGCCTATGTTTCAAAGAAAGAGGAATAGGCTCATATTATGATAGCAAAAAGTCTAGAAACTAAAGGATAAGAGGTGACTGCCTATTGGAAAATGAGGAAACAAATTATGGTATATTAAAGTAATGGATTATTATTGTTTCATAAAAAATTATGAAGTGAAGTTTCAGAAGAACTTTATAAAGAAAAACAACTTTGTAAGACTTTAGATCTGTGATCAATGCAATGTAAACCATGATTCCATGACTCCAAAGGACCAAAAATGAAGTATGCCATCTACTCATTTTACAGAGACAATGGACTAAAATTTGGATGAACCAAATTTTTTGGACTTGGTCAATTGGAATTTATTTTGCTGGAGTATACAAATTTATTTTGAGAATTTTATTTTATTCATTTTTACTGTTAAATTTATAGGTTGGAGGGATAAATAAATGAATGTTTGTAAAAAGAGAACAAAAAATGTAAATTAAAATAAAACAAGAGACTAAACTGTAAAATATGTATTCTTTTCTTTTGTAGTATTTTTTTAAACTGACTGGTGGTTAGCATAATTGATAAAGTAGTAGACTTGGAGCCAGAAAAACTTTAGTTCAACTCCAACCTAGGCACTTTTGTAACTTTATTTAACCCTAGTTATACCATTCTGAATCTCTATTTCCTCATCAGCAAAATGAAAGAGATGGATTCCAATGATTCCTTCCAGTTCTAAATGTAGAATTCTATGATCTCATCTCCATTCCACAGAATGATGGAAGGTAGGGAACAAATAAGCAAATTTCTCTGAAAATGTCCCATATCTGTAGTTAAGATTGCAATCTGAGTCAACTTGCCCTGTGGCTGGTGAGAAGTATCTCCATCATTGCTTGAGTTCTGTTTTATGTCTTTCTCATAGAAACAAACAGGGGACTAAGACAGTGGCATTTTCTTCTAAGGAGATTAAGAGACTCAGAATTGGAAAAGATCTCAGTTGTCATTTGTTACAGCTCATAACTGAACAAAAAAGTGGTCAATCATTCCCTTCTGGAAACCTTCAGTGGGGAAGAGGAGGTGAAACCAACATGGAGGAAAACAGGCAGCAACCCATCTGATTCTCCCTAGATTCCCTTCCAAAGAAGTTTTAAAATAATGCCTCAAATCAAATTCTGGAGTGACAGACTAACAAAAAATCAGGGTAAATTTTTTTCCAGTCTAAAACATCTTAGGAAATTTACAAAAGAGGTCTATAGCACTAGGGTGGGTACCAGAATGGAGCACAGCAGCAGAAGCAGTGGGGCTTGAAGGCAAGATGATAGCTACAGCAATAGTCATTTCAGGAACTCTCAGACAAGAGATGGTAAAGGGGTTGGACAACTGGTCAGAAAGATTACAGGGGAGCCTTTACTGCCACTGGGTACAGTTGATGATGACTGCAAGAACCACTGCCCAAAAGTAGCTCTGGGTCACATTTTCATTCAGAGAAGAGTTATTATGATGGATCACTAGGGAGCAGGGACCCTGGTCACAATTCCAAGACAGAGAAGCATAGCACAGGAGCTGACATGATCAAGTGAAATAACATAGAGGGAGAAGAGGACCCAAAACAAAGGCCTGTGGGATAACCTTATGCATAACCATAACACTAAAGACTAGAGTATAGGCTAGGAAGGAGAGCAATGAACATACCTCATCCAGATCACACCACTTTAGAAGAACTAAAAACTTTCAGACATCTAGAAGTAGCTCTGAAAATAGCAGCATGAGAAAAACTGAAGCTAGGACAGTGTCTCCTCAACCTTAAGTGAGCAGTCCAACTTTAACATAAAATTCAAAGTCAAGAAATAGGCTGGGAAAATGATCAAACAACAAAAACAGGAACTTGACTATAAAAAGCTACCATAGTGGCAGGGAAAACTAGGATACAAACTCAGAAGACAAAAATGTAAAAATAGCTTAAGCAAAGCCTTAACTATATTTTGCTAAAATGGTACTTTAGACAATGAAATAATATAAAAAATTATAACAAATTTCTCTGATAAAGGTCTATGAACCTAATCAAATTTATAAAGATTCAATCCTCACTTGATAAATAGGGGAAAGTAACAAGTAGTTTTCATAAGAAGAAATCAAAGCTATCAATAGTCAAAGGAAAAAATGCTCTAAATGAATAATGATTAGAGGAATGCAAATAAAAACAACTATGAGGTAATACCTCACACCAATCAGACTAGGGTTGAATATAGCGAAACATTCCCTTCCTTATTCCTAGTTCTCAAGCCTTTTCTAATAGACCCTGAGATTTAATTAGCTTTCATGGATACCATGTCACTCTCTTGAGGGCCATCAAAATACCTAGATTTTCTTAGTGTGTTTCTTTTATCTTCTATTTATGAAATTGATTGTTTGAACCCGAATGAAAGAATTTACATTCATTTTGATTAAACAGATCTTACTTGAGTCAGTCTAATGTTCTTGTCTGTTAAGACTTTCTTGGATCAACCAATCAATAAACATTTATTAAGTGCCTACTAGGTTCTAAGTACTAGGAAGCAAAGTAGGCAAAAGACAGTTTCTGCCCCAGAAGAGTTTATAATCTGATGGTGATGATGATAATAAGCAAACAAATATATACAATGCAAGGTTATATACAGATAAATAGGAACTGATTAACAGAAGGAAGGCACTACAAATTAGAAACTAGATTTAAGAGGGATTAAAAAGAATTAAGAAAGCTAAGAGAAAACTTTCTGTAAAAAAGTGCCATTTTAATTGGTACTTAAAAGAAGCCTGGGAAGTCAGTAGTTGGAGCTTTTTCTCAAAAGCAGTAAGAAACAAGATTTGAACACAGAACCTCTGTATCTAGACTCAATACTCTAAATGGTAACATTTTCTATGGACTTATTTCCATATAGTTATAATATTGCACTATAGACTTTCACTTAATTATTTTAATATTTATCCTACCACACATAAAGAGCTGTTCTCTTTCATGTTCAACATTGGAAAAGGGAGAGTGTAACACAAAAGTCAACTTGTTAAACCAAATCTTTTTTTACTTACATAATTATCTGCTGGAGCATCATCCCTGCCAAGGTAGAATGTTTCAGAGATTTCCTCTGGATCTGTGAGGAATACTGAAAGGATTATAGGCTGATTGATGAGAGTCTACACATAGACAAAATGCCACAAGGTCTTCTCATTAGTACATCTGAATATATAAATACAGAAAGTTCCTATGCACACATTTTTGTCTTCTGAAATTCTATCTTCTGGTATATGAGGTACAGTATGAATTGTTTGGGCATCATAGACCTCACTTTAAGTCCCATAGTTTTGCACATCTGCTTCAGTAACCCAAAAGGGGAACTGGGCCACTCCTCTATTGCTGTTTATACATCAAGGGTACAAAAAGGGAACAGAATAAACATCATGTCATGTTCATCCAAATCTCAATTGGGAGAAATCATCTGGCTGGCACAGGCTGTGCTCCCCAAAGGTAGGAGGGCTGCCAGTTAGGGATGGCTGCCTCCCCAGGACCCACAGCTTTGTTCTGTGTGGCTCCCAGTCTGAAGCAGGAGCCAGCTATGCCAACTGCCTTCCAGAGCCAGTCTCTGATCTTTGTCTATTGTTCTCTCCACTGAGTTACTAGAAACCCTGCTGTCTTGACCACAGGCACCAGGGACCTTGGAAGTGCTTGGACCATGTCTGAACTCACTTTTGAAAGCATATTGTCCATCACAACATACATATCAACTATTAATAAAAACTTCTTAGGAGGGAAAGCAGAGTGGAAAGGGCTGTGGCTTTGGAGTCAAAGGATTGGGGTTTAAACCCTAGAGAGAATTTGTGACTGTCAGTCTGGCCTTGGCATGATGTACATTCCAACTTGCTGTTTCCTCAGCTATGAAATGAGCAGGTTGGATTAAATGATCTCATACTCAAAGTGGAGTGATGATCATGGGATTCTCTCTCTCTCTCTCTCTCTCTCTCTCTCTCTCTCTCTCTCTCTCTCTCTCTCTCTCTCTCTCGTCTATGGCCAAAGAATGTTTTCTACAGCAGGGAAAGAAGGGAGGTGCTACTGGAATCTGCAAATGACTTTCTTACATAAAGTTCCCCTTTTACAATAGGATTCTCTCTCTACCCCCACTCTAATCCCCTTGTTTAACTGCATGGAAATTGTTATACATCTGAGAAGTCTCTCTCTTAGAAATACAAATATCCAACACAGCTTGTGCCCCTCTCCCTAATGAAACTTTCAGTTAACTATTGACTAATTCAATCCTAGTCACCATATATTTATTAAGTACCTACTTATTAGGCAATTTGGGAGGTTCAGGGATTAGGTCACATACGTATCAAATGGTAAAACTGGAATATAAATCCAAATTCATTGATTCACAGTCCAGCACCATCTTTAACTTCTAATTATCAATACCCTAGCCATAAAGTCTTTACTAATTGCATATAGACATCTGTTTTCATGAATGTCTATATCTATAGATAACTAATTTTAAAAGGAAACTGTCAGTTGAAAGGCTGAAGTGAGTCTTCCCCTTTCCCTATGCATGTATGAATTTGGCTTATAATGACATTTACCATCACTAAAAATGACCAAAATTCCTTTGTCTTTCCTCCTGGATTCAACTGCAGAGTGGTCTTCTTCAAATTCCCCTTGATTTCCCCACGATGGGCCTTGAAACACTTCTAGATATTATTATGATTTCTTGTCTACACATCTTATTATTATTATTTTTTTAGGGTTTTTTTTGCAAGGCAGTGGGGTTAAGTGGCTTGCCCAAGGCCACACAGCTAGGTAATTATTAAGTGTCTGAGACTGGATTTGAACCCAGGTACTCCTGACTTCAGGGCTGGTGCTTTATCCACTGCGCCACCTAGCCGCCCCTTGTCTACACATCTTGATAGCTAATATAGTAGCATTCCCAACAAGCCTACTATTCTCTAACATTTCCCATCTTCTTATCATTGATGTGGTGACTAGAATTGTATATATTTGTATATTTTGTATATTTTCTACCTAAAAAGCAATGTTACCAACTCACCTATAGACTTACAATAGTCCTAAAGCAAGGACCCATATTATTTTTGGAAATAAGGTGTGAGTGTGAGTATGTATATGAATGTGAACATAGCTAGATCAGAAATTACTTGAGCATATTTTCTGGCTATCTGGCTATAAGTTTGACCACTATAATGTGCATTGAATTTACATTGATATATCTTATCAAATATGTTATCAAATATCTTGCCCTAAAATGCATATATGACTTAGATGGAGCACTCCTTGAATTACTTTTCTTCTCTCAAGCAAAGTTATAATCAAGGAAGTGGGACCAGAAATATGTCCCATGATGCTAAATTTAGAGGTTCTCCAACAAAATAGAAAAAAAGAGCTTATCACCTATGATTTTAGGGATTTAAAGAGGAGGAGGAAGGGAAGGGATTTCATTGGCTTAGGAAGTTTGTAGAGAAAATTTCCTTTGCTCATACATCTTCACTGCAACTTATGATTTCAGAGAGTTGTGGGGAGCCACTGAGAGAGATTAAGTAACTTGCCCAGTGTGACACCACCAGTATGTTCTAGAGTTAAAACTTGACTCAGGTCTTCTTGATTCTGAAACTCAATCAACTACCCTACACTGTATTAACAGCAAGTTGGAGGATAGGAAAATGGACCTGTAATTTCACTGGTATGAGTATGTCCCCAGGTAATCCATCATGAGCATTGCAAGTCAACATGTTCTTTGTGTTTAGAAAATCCTAGAGAGTGTAGAAGTTAAGTAGCTTGTCTGTAATCACGTCATAGATGCTTCAGAAGTAGCTCTTGAACCCAAATCTTCCTGACTTTGTATCTGGCTGTATATCCATCTCACAATGCCTCTTTTTAACATCTAGTTAACAAAAATAACTAATTTTAAAAGGAAATTTTCAGTTGAAAGGCTGAAATGAGTCTTCCCCATTTGCTATTTAATTCACTTTTTTTAAAAATGGAACAGTGGGTTCATGATTCTGCTCAAGGATTTCTAGTTTTTACTCAGGGGTCTATGTCTCTCTTTTCCTTAATTGAAGATACACTTCTGTGACCCTTGCCTCCCATGTGTGATTTGGAATACTTGTGTCAAATGTAAAAATTCCTAGTTTTGATTCAGTTCCAAAACAAAGAGATTTTTCACTTAAGATAAGCTGGTCCTCTGCCCAAACTACCTTTCTATTCTGGTCTCTATCTACTATATAAACCATCTGCCCTAATCAAACATAACTCCTGATCCCAGAGTGCAGTCTATATTTCTAGTCACCCCAAATTTGTGCATTTCACATCACCCAGAATGCCTTTCCCTTTTCTTTGATGTCCTTTGATGTCCTAAAATCCTCCCTATAATTTTTTTCTCTAATTACCACTACCCAAAGTGATCTCTTGCTTCTCAAAAATATAATTGTCTTACCCCTCATTTTGTATTTATCTTATAGGCCTTGTAACATTAATTGATTGTTCCTGAATATTTGGCTTATCTTCCTAAATAGATTAAAAACTCTTGAAGGATAGGATTATCTATGCCTTAACATTCTTTTGAATGTACCAAATCTTATATAGATACTTGGAAAAATTCAATACAGAAAATCATTACTACTCCTTCCTTTTCTTTTCATCACTCCTGCTATTCACCACAATTTCCCTCTCATCTAATCATTAAACAAGGAACTCGTCTGCCTGCAGAAAAACAGGTAAGTTTTTCAAACATTAGAAATATTCCTAAAATTATAGATTGTCAGAGCTAGAAAGACTTTAGAAGTTTTCTAGTCCATCTGTTCTCAAATATTCTGCTCTTCAAATGCCTTTATAGCCTTAAAAATTATCAAAGAACTTTTGTCCATGGGGACTATATCAATTGGTATTTACCTTTTTAGAAATTAAAATGTCTTACTGTTATTATTAAAATTGTTTTGACCTCACAGACCCCTTGAGAGTATTTTAGGGACACTTAGGGATCTCAGACCATCTTTTGAGAACCATTAATCTAGTCCAAAAAAAGACCTCTTTTCAGAGTTAAAGAAACTGAGGCCTGTAGTGGTAAAGTGATTAGCCTTTGGGACTTAAATGTCCCAAATGGGAGCTGAATTCAGGTTGTAGACTTCCTAACTTGACTCATTTTCCCTTGCACCATAATATGTAGAGCTGATTCAATATAAAAGATGGGAAGACTCATCTAACTCACTCTCAGAGTTCCTTCCCATTATAAATCAATGATTATATGATTCTTTCAAAAACAACAAAAATAGCAACAAGTAAAAACACCTCAAATCGGTCCTGGAAGATTCAAGTAAAAACACTGTCAAATCTCTCAGGTGGAATGTTCCCCTGTATAACAGTCATTTCTCAAGATTACTGTAAGATTTTCAAAAAGAAAATAAGAACACCATTTTCTTTAAAGAGACAGGAAATTTGGAGCATATGAAAAAGTTGGGAACAGGAAAAAAACCTATTCATTAACTGTTTTATTTTTCAGATGCAAACAATCCAGAATATATTTTTTCCTTATAACCAAAAGCTGTTTACTCCCTTGGAACACCAACTGCATCAATGTAGCAACTTGTTAATTATAAAATAATCATAATAGTAATGATGATAATAAAAATAGCAATGAAGATATCTTAATTGGACACAATTAAAATGTCTCTGATATTCTGACATCTAAGATCCTTATTCTCTCTATTGTCTGAAATACAGATTTTTTTAAATGGACATAAATAATTTGGGGGCTGCAAATAATGGCATCTTCTCAGGCAAATTTTTGGAGCCTCTTCATTAGCCAAATCCTTGGAAAACAGACAAGAGTGGACAATTATATCCTGTTGGGAAGCAATAATAGTATGGGTTCCTCTAATCTTATTTCTTCATATAGACTTTCTGTGGCACTCAGTCTGAATTAACAATTTATGTAGAAGAAAGCTAGAACATGTTTAATGAATCTCCTGAGAGAATAGAAATAGAGACTAGACTTGTGGTTTCACTGACTTTAGGACCTCCCAAGTGAAGAAAGTACATCTCCTATTGTAAGTCACACTTCTTGTAATAAAGTAAATTTTACTTTATTACAAGAAATCTCTTATGAAGCATGAGAAACATGAGTAATTTGTAAATATTTGTAATGTATAAAACCCATGTCAATAAAGCTTGTCCAAAAATCATACTTATCTAGAACTTTCTCATCTTATTTGATCCTCATAGCAACTCTATAAGGTTGAAAATGGAAAGATTATTCATTCCCTTTGAGAGATGGGGAAATATAAATTTGGTGAATTCAAGTGACATATTCAAGTTTAAACCAATAGTTAGCAGAACAAGAATTCTAAACCATGCCTTCCTATTCCAAGTTCAAGATTTTTTCCACAACACAATGAAGTCTACCATACGATGAACTTCAATGCAAAGTTGATTAACTGAAGGATATTTAACCATTCTAGGTGCAAGACATTCACCCAAACTGAGCATACATCTTTGTATAACATGATTTCTATGTCTCATACAAGGATTTTACTTACATTTTTAACTGATTTATTCCATGATATCTGAACTTTGAAAATGGTCTCATGTAAGCTTACCTCTATACAGGGCACTGGTGGGAAGTTCATCTACTCTACCATCAAAGTCCAACAATACTATAACATCCTTTCCAGTTCATCATCCCATGATGTTATGAAAATAATAAAAGTTAGTCAGTGAAACTACCCACAGAAAATTCCTATTTGAGAACAAAATGAGCAAGTTGTTGCAGTGTATAGATTGCTCAATCTGGATTCAAGAGTACTTGAATTTAAACCTGGTTTTAGATACTTAAAAGCAAGACATGTCCCTCTTAAACTCTTTCTGTCTCAGTTTCCTCAATTGTGAAATGGAAATAATGATAGTCCCTATCTACCAGA
This sequence comes from Macrotis lagotis, assembly GCF_037893015.1. Taxonomy (NCBI): domain Eukaryota; kingdom Metazoa; phylum Chordata; class Mammalia; order Peramelemorphia; family Peramelidae; genus Macrotis; species Macrotis lagotis. The sequence continues at coordinate 125,187,979 of NC_133660.1, forward strand.
GTTGATAAGAAAATCAAAGAGGTCATATATGTAATTCACCTTAAGTACTATATAAATTTTAGCTGTCATCATCAATCATCATCATCATTATTAAATGAAGAAATTGAGCCTGAGTACAGAGAAGGCTGCTTTATAGGCAGTGACATTTTGCTAAAAAGATTCAAGGACAGCAAATATGTCTTGGCAACATTGTCTACTTCATGGTCCTGTTATGCTTTAAATTAGTTCTTGTTTTGGCAAGAAATCAGTTAGGTGTCTTATAATGAGCTCTCTTCCACACTTCCTAATCATGCTCAAGTTACTCAAAGCAATCTGTATGTTTCATTTACATATATATATATATATGTATATGCAAATCTTGTATACCTTTGGTTCTCTCTCCATCAAAGGGGATGAGGGCACATATATAGTGTGTATCCAGCACAGAAGGCAAATGATCCTGACCAAAGAGAAAGGATTCTTTTTAACTCAGCTCCTTTGAAAGTATTCAGAAAATGACAGTGCATTTTCTTCTTGGAAATTGAGCTTTGAAGCAACTGTTGGGCAAAGAAGAACAGTTGGCTTTCAGTTATGTCAGAAAAACAAAGAAATAAATTGGTGGCCAATGGTCTATACAGATTCTTTGACAAGATTATACTATATTGGTCAACCATATCACCAACAAAATGGAATCAGGAGAGGGTCAATAGATGAATCGAGTTTGGGGCTGTCTTTTTTTTTGCATCAATAATTATATTATTTTTTTATTTGTTTTAACTAATTGAGGCTGATGGATTGTGAGAAGAATTAGCTCCTATTAAACAGAATTCAAACTTTTTTTTCTGTTTTCTTTTTTTGCTAGAGGCAAATAGTAGGGGACAAGGGCATGAAAAGTAGGGTCCAGAAGGGAAGATGTCAGCCCAAATCTCTGGCTAGAGAGGAATAAAGGATCCTCTAGTAGCTTCCATCTTAACTTATTTTTCTTGTTAATTAAGTGCTGGACTCTATCATATTTAAGCAACTAAAACATTGCAAATATTGTCAGTACCTTGCAAATGTGACCCTGACAACAAAATTTTAGTCATAATCTTGACTTCTAGTTAACCTAGTGAGTTAAATGTGACTAGATCAGATTTGGGTGAGGGGAGTCATTAGTTTCATAGAAATGAGAAAGGGTCCCTTTTCCTATTTAGGTCAGGTGCTTTGCCAATGGCAACAGGCAAGTGTTTTTTCTTTCTTATCCCTTTTGGAATGCAAAAACATAGAAGATTCCTCCAATTGAGCAGGACTTTTGAGACTGACATTTTGACACCCCTACTGCATTTGTCCCTCTCCTCTACATATGCACTTAAATGCTAGTTGACTAATGGGCATTAGGGGCTAAAGTTTTATTTGCCTCTAAATTTCTCTTCCCAGTATTTAGGCTCTACTACTAACTTCAAAGAGATTTAGTTACACATGGGGAATAGATATGATTGGAGGAGGGGGAAATGTAGATTGAAGCAAAACTCAATTGTTTTTCTAAAATTTAAAGTAATCTTGGTTAAATGGAAACATTGGGTGTCAAGGTAAGAAATTAAGTCAGACTCCAGGGGCATTATCTATGTCTTATCACCAGTTTAATTTCAATTCATCAAAGATTCAAAATGAAAAACAAAAACAAATAAATGTAGTGAGGTGTCCTCCAGATTTCATTCCAATGAAAAACACCACATGTTTGATAACTACCCTTTAATTGGGGTTAGTAACATGCCCTTTATTTCACCTTGAAAATACATTTGTTTTCCATTAAGAAATATTTTTGCAAAATGCACTGAACCTTAGTTTCAACTGTAAGCAAATTTCACTGTGTTTGGACCATGATCCAACAGTGAGTGTCTGATGAAATGAATTTCCCCCCCACCCAAAGGAGATGGTTACTAATATTTCCAGATAATATGATCTTAGCACCACAGAGCTAGAGTCAAAATGGTCCTTAGAAACTTTTCCTCATTCTCCTCATTTTATAGATGAGGAAATTATTAGTGATGAAGCTAAGCTTGTTCTTGTTTGAATAGGAGATCTGTGAGTTCTAAAGCCAAATTTTCAGCCTGTCCAATGCTTGGGGACCTGCATGGACTTGTGCTCAAGAGCACACCTTCAAGAGTCACTTCCAGGTCATGAGGAAACATCAAAATCAGACATATATATATAAATGAAAGGGAAGATGAAAATTGTGAAAACCTTGGGAAACAGATATTTTATAGAATTTCCTATTGTAAATTATATTGATGATAATAATCATACCAACAAAAAGCAAATATATAGTCCTACTCTCTTCCAATCATTATACAAAGCAATTTACAAATACTTCATTTTATCCTCACAATAACAGCAGAAGGTAGGTGCTATGATCAATACCATTTTATAGTTAAGACAACTGAGGCAAGCAGAGTCAATGTTGGCTGGGATCATACATCAATAAGTGCCTGAGGCAAATTTGAAGTCAGATCTTCTTGACTCCAGGTCCAGAGTTCTAGGCAATGTGTCACCTACCTGTTCTTTAACAATCACATCTTTCTTATCAATTGTTCTATACTCTTGCTAAATTTGGAATGAAACTAATCTTAAGATATGAAGATCTTTTTTTAAATGATCTTATACCATTCACCACAGATATTTAAAATAATAATGTTCAAGAATTTTACAAAGATTATATCCAATTTTTGTTTAAAATAAAGTCCTCTCTTCCCAATGCAATCATTTAAAGAAAGAATCTCTTTCATTTGAATACTCCATGCCTACCAGAGGGTTTGAGACATAGTATATCTTGGAATGAAATGTATTAGGAACCACTGATCTAAAGATCAGTGTAGGTAGTCTATAACATCCTGGAAGGGGTATATTCTAAAATATTTTTAGCTCAGAACACAATTGGAAGGAGGGGAAGGGTGGAAATATCTCTTCTTTTCCTACCTCTCTTCAAAAATCAGTGGGAAGCATGCTGAGTAGCAAAGGAGAAAATTCTTTAATTGGGGAAATCATTCTTCTTCCAGAGAATGGAATTTATGTCGTGTCTGGTGTGCGACCAGAATATAGAATGAAAGCAGTGATTGTGTCTTCATTTTAATCTGCTACTTAGGATAGGGCATAGGATTCCAGTTCTGGAGTCGTTAAGACCTGAATTTAAACATTACTTCAAATAGTTGCTTAAATGTGTGGTCTTATTTATCTCATTTGAAAAAGGATGGAATTGGACTCAATGGTTTCTAAGGTCTCATCTAGTTCTAAATCAATGATTCTACTTATTTAAGATATGTGGGAAGCTAGCAGCAGACCTAGAGTCAGGAAGATCTGAGATCAAACCTGAGTTCAGACTCTTACTAGCTATGTGATCCTGGGCAAGTCACTTAACCCTGTTTGTTTCAGTTTTCTCATCTGTAAAATGAGCTAGAGAAGAAAATGACAAAATTAATAAGTTCTAGGTGATGGTTTGTAACCAGGCATCTTTGAACTTGCTTCTTAAGATAGATAGGTAGATAGATAGTCAGACAGACAAATAGATAAGATAGAAAAGACAGATAGATAAATAGATACATACATGTATGCATACAAACTTATCTCAATACATTTGTTTCCTTTGTAATTCTGGATATAATTTTTATGTGCATTTAAGACATAGTCTGAGAATGGGGTCTATAGGCTTCATCAATGAACCCTAGGGATCTTGAACCCAAATAAGAACTCTTTTTCAAGACAGACATCAACACAAATAGTTTTGCCAAATCAGATTATTTGGCTTGAAACCAAGAACCTTGATAATATTGAATGGATTGACTCTGGAGATGCGATCCAAAGTTGGGGACCACCCAGAGAGAAGTGGGAGAGACTCGGTGAAAGCTAGTTCTACATTTTTGAGTGAGTGTAAAAGAATAATCACTTGTACTTCCAGTTCAGTTCAGAAGAAGGCATCTGGTTGAACACCCCAGGATTCTGGGCTTGTGCTAAGAATCACGTAGGAAGATCTCTCTCCTAGCAAAGTTTTTTTTTGCTTCAACTAGGCATGTGCTATCAGTGTCTTCAGCAAAGCTATAACAATATGCCAAGCTGGTAACAAAAGATACACCTCTTTTAGACGCTATTGTTTTCACAAATTGAATTCTATATCTTGAGTTTAATTGTTATAATTCATGAATATTTTATAAGCTATGAAACTCATAAATTTTCCAAGCTTTTTTTCCCCCTCTTCCTTTTATTAAGTCACCTCTATCTCTATTGTTCTGGATGAGTCAGGTTATAAACCTTTAATGGTATTCAGAAAGATTTTACAACATTTTCCATTCATGCTTGTGTTCTTAATAGTTAAAATGAATTTTTCACCCTAACCCAGAGCAAAAATAAAATTACATATTTGGGACAAATGAGCTCAAAGGAAAAGTATAAAGGGATCTCTTCTCACAATGTTGAACTTTTCTTGAACCTGTTTCAAGAATTCTCATCAAAAGCATAAACATACAATAATAATAATAATAATAATAATAATAATAATAATATTTGACCTTTGAGTTCCAAGAAGACCAGGCCAACCAACTTAATGGTGGCATGACTTGCACATTATATTTATTATAATGAGGGGTATGTTGTATAAAGACATCCTTCTCACTTGCTTTTGCCATATCCATTTTACCATATGGTCTGATTAGATAGGAGGCTGGACTTTTGGTGCTGGTCTGGATGCTGTGAGAGTCCACTGAGTTTGATTTTTTTCCTCCCATTTCAGTGAGTCAGCTTGGTGTTCCAGCAATACTAGGCAAAATGCCCATGTGTGATATCTGATGACATATGTGCCTTAATAGATAATGAAAAAGATTGTTGTTACAGATTCCAGATTTAAAGACCAGAGGAAAAGAAGGACTCACTACAATTCTGTTGAATTTTAGAGACTCATAGAATAATAGAATCAATGATTCATAGGTAGAAAGGTACTTCAAGGCTATCAATACAAGTCACCTCCGTTTATAGATAAAGAGACTGAAGCAACTCTAACTTGACCTTTTTAAATAAGAGAATGACATTGAGGCATGGAAAACTGATAAAAGAGTTGATCCTGATACAGGCTATCACTTCTGAAATAGCTGTAAATCAACCCCAAAACAAGATCAAATGTGTCTGGAAAGCACACTATCTAATAAACACATACTATCTGCGTTGAATGAACAGATGTGCAGTCAGGAACAAAAGTGATTTAAAATGGAAAATTATTTTTAATTCATATGTGTCCTTTGTCCAGGAAGAGGAGCAAAATGGCATCACTATGTTCAAATCAAGTTACAGTGTGACTGACTGTGGCTGATCAGACCAATATGAGAGAATATTCTGTCACAGGTGGGGTACAAACAGTCCATGTGGATATTTGGGGTGGATTCTCTAAATTTGTGCACTTTACATTTCTTTTGATCTTTTCCAATTCTGCTTTGCCCACAAAGCATAGCACCTCCTCTGATGAAGCTACACACCAGGCTGGGAAGCCCTGTGCCAGTGTCTCCCATGTCATACAATCAATTCCAAAGCTAAGAGAGACCTTGAGAGTGTCCTTGTATCACTTCTTCTGACCATCATGTGAATGTTTCCTTGTGTGAGTTTTCCATAAAATAGTCTTTTAGGTAAGTGTATATTTGACTTAAACAATGTGGCCAGTCCATCAGAGGTGTTCTTTCTGAGTAGCATCTGAAGGCTTGGAAGTTCAGTTTAGTGCAAAAATTAACATCTTCCTAAGGTAATTCAAATGGAAGCATTTCAGTTTTCCTGGCATGGTACTGTTAGATTGTCCAGGTTTCTCAGACATTCAACAATAAGGTTAGCACAATGACTCTGACCTTCAGTTTGATAGTCAACTTAATAACTCTTCTCTCCTATAGTTTCTTTAGGAGTCTACCAAAAGCTGAACTGCCTTTGGCAATGCATGCATCAACTTCATTATCAGTGTATGCATCCCTAGAGAGTATACTGCCAAGGTAGATGAACTTGTCCACAGTATTCAAAACTTCTCCATTTGCTTTAACTGATAGTTCCACATATGGATGGTGTGGTATTGCCTGGTGGATTTATCTGTTTCCTCAGTGTTGATTGTAGACAAAATTAGCACAAGCAGCAGAGAATCAAAGTGTACTTTGTCTCAGTTTCAGAGGCTGCATTGAGTTCAGTCATCTGCAAACAGGAGAAGAATATAGAAGATTATTAACAAAATCAATTGCCCAATAGAATAATGAGAAATATGAGGAAGAAAAGCAAATTTATTAGAAAACACATTGAGGTATCCAAACTAACCCAACTATCTGAATCCCTAAATGCCACAAAACCAACCTGAGTTGAGCATTGAACTAAGCTAAGAATATAAAAAGAGGTCTGTGCAAGAGGAAACATGATTTTCAAGTCATTGAGTGACTGATCCCCAAGCTATCTAAAAGAAGGGAATATCCTAAAGACTTGGAGGAAAAACATATCAATCTTATTTTTTCTCAAAAAAAAAAAACAGCTTACTCTCTGATATGTTTACTTTCCTTTGTCCAAAAAAAATTGTGAGAATTCTATATATCCAGATCAAGGATATTCTTGGAAAAGATATGAGAATAGAATAAGCAGTCTTTTGCAAACAGCATTCTTATTATTTTACTATAAAAGGAATTTGAGTCACTATAATAATAAATGACTTTTCTATATCCTCTTAAGGTTTGAATTCTGGCTTTACCAATTAATAACACCTTGGTAAGATACTTGAAATATCTGCACCTCCTTTTTTCATCTGTAGAAACACTGTGATTGAATGGTTAAAATATAGGTCTTGGAGTCAAGAAGACTTGGGTTCAATGTTGCCTCAGGTATTTACTAGCTAGGTGACCTGGGGCAAATCACTTAAGCTCCTTTGTCATTTATTTCCTCATCTGTAAAATGAAAGGTTTGGATTCAGAAGTCAATGAAATCCCTTCCTATTAGAAATTTATGATCCCTATTGTAAGAGGGTGGGAGGGGTTGTTCTATTCCATCTTCATTAATACAATTACTGTTAGTATAAGATAAGATATTATATATGTAAACAAGATGGTCTAAACCTTGTGAATTCTATATGAGAAGTGATCCTGTTCAAGTCTATAAGAAAATAAATAATTGGCTTCTGAAAATGTAAGCAAATCTATGATGACTTGAATGAATGGGAAGAATTTTCATAGTTGTACGGTAAAGGGGTAACTACTCTGGTGGTACACCCCAGGGCTGGATGACTGAATTTTGGAGAGAGACAGAGAGATAGAGAGACAGAGAGACAGAGACAGAGAGATAGGTAGAGAGAGAGAGAAAGACAGACAGAGAGAGAGAGAGAGAGAGAGAGAGAGAGAGAGAGGCAGAGAGAGCCAGAGATTCAGAGAAAAATGGAGACACAAACACAGAGACACACACAGAGAAAGACAGACATAGAGACAGAGAGAGAGACAGATGGAAAGAAAAAAAGAAAAAAATGGAGAGACAGAGAGAAACAGAGAATGGGGGGCGTGAGATGACAGGTGAGGGGGAGGAGAGAAGAGAGAAGAGAGTTTTTCTGTCTCTTCTTCCTCCCTGTTTTGACCAGTTGGGTACAGAGAGAGGAGGACAGAGCGTGATGCTGAGAACAAATGATTACAGAAAGACCCTGAAGAAAGAGTCAGATCCAAAGAGCATGAGAAGAATGCCAGCTAAAGGACTTCTAAACCATATAACTAGAGGAGTTGTAAGTTAGCTCTTTGCCCCCCCACATCCTATAAATATGTTGTATTACCATTGTTCTCTGATTTTGAATCCACTCCTTACATAACTGTGTGTTTTTGTGGGAGAACATGTTCAAGGTTTAGGGGGATGAGGGAGGACAAAATGCTTTATACCAAATGTTATTACTATTAGCTTAGTAAATAGTTTTGCTAAAAGTTAATTTTTTGGATAATTATTAATAGGAAGCAGACTAGTGAAGACCCATGAAGGACAGTAACCCTTGGATACTTGTACTCTAGTACAACTTGGGTACAGCACTAGAAACCAATACCTCTGAGAGTGGGTAGCCAAAGTCAGTTGGAGAGCCTTTGGAGAGCCAACCCACAATTTCAAATTGGGGAAAATAGCCCCAAAGGGAGTGCTACACTATGATCATATGATCGCTAGATTCACTTTCAGCTTTCAAGCTATCATAATGGAATAACCATTTTTCAATCTCCTTGTCCTTCACAACTGAGGTATAAAAGTTGATCTCAGACTAACAGTTGAACCCCAAGAAGCTTTATTCTTGCTTTTAATCAGGCAACTGGTTTTCTCCTTCTCTCCCTGGCTAAATGTTAGGGTTAAATTATTGCTCTTTTAATTGTCATTCCAAGATGAGATGTGTAGTTGTTCCTGGCTATTAGCTTGGGCCTGGATTAGAAATTTAAAACTGAAATGCAGACTCCCACAAAGAATGACCCTAGATCCTGCCTTCAGATCCCCCTGTGTATATGTGTGCAAATACACACCCACACCCCACCCACATGGAGGCTGTAGTTGGCCATGGAGCTTATGGAACATAGGTCCTGCCAAGGCTTAGCCCGTTTAGTTCTCATCGAGATGGATAATGTGTTAGCAATATAATATGGGGAGTCCATGCCACGTAAACCAAGAATTCAAAATGCAAACCCTTGGACCCCACAGGAGAGGTTTGTTTTATCTGAGTTGGGAAGAAAAGGACCTATGAAAACAAACCAATTTGCTTCCAATCCAAATTATCAACTAGAGAGATTCTTCAACAAAAGACCAGAAACAGATGTTGATGTCTTTTTCTCCACAATTTGAAGCCAGGAAGTGATCTCTTGCCATTTTCTCCCTTTATGATAAAACCTCAAGCTCTCTTCCAGATCAGAAGGTAAGGAATACCCAATAAGTAATTTGACACTTGCTTGGCCCCATTTTTTTTAATTGTTGCTATAGATGCTAAATGACTTACCAGGTCTTTGGACTATGTGCTACTCACTGACAGTGCTTCTAGGAAATCACCTAAGAGCACCTATTTCCTTCTTTCTGAAAGTATAGTCTACTTTTATGAATCTTTGCAATTCATAGATCCTTTTACTTCTGAGGTTCTTTCATTCCTCAGATGAAGGAAGCAATGGTTGGGTAGTTTGGTAACAGCTTAATTGTATTAAAATGTTTTGATTTATTTATCTGGACCTTGCATTTTTCAGCAGAAACTAATGTTCTGACTTTACAACCTTTGGAAACATGAGTTCAAATCTGCGTTGGTGTAAGCAAAGCAAAAAGTATTTGGCTTCAATTATTCCCTGATTTCCTATGTCATAGGAAATACACACACACACACACACACACACACACACACACACACACAAATGAACATAATTTAGCACCATAGAAACAATTCACTGAATTCATAGAAACAGTCACTGAATCTTAGATCTGAACAATGAGAGTATCCAACACTATCATTTTTTAAACTTCTCATCAAAGTGAGAGGAAAAGAAATCCTTTGAAACTGTGAGTATTGTTAATGACGGTGATCATGATCGTAATGATAATAATTCACAGGTTATATTGGGATTTCCCCCCCAAACTTTAAGAGGGTGTTTTAAGAAGGTTGGAGAGGGAGGGAGGAAGGAAGGGAAAAGAAGAAAGGTAGGAATCTTATATTGGTTATGTAAATTCCTACAAAATAAATTCCCAAATTAGTCACATCCAAAAATACATTTCTTATTCAACATATTTGTCATTACCTGTCTTGAGAGAGACAGCACTATTCTTTATCATTCCTTTTGAATAATAATTGATCATTTATTTGATCAGAGTTCTCAAGTCTCAAAATTCTTTGTTTTATGATATTGTTATAGTATAAGTTGATCTAGTTTTGCTCATCTCAATCTGTATAAGTTCATAGAAGTCTCTGAAACAGAATTTTTCCTCATTTCTTAAAAGAACGAGTATTTACTTTCCAGTTTTTGTCACCACCAAAAAAAAGAGTGGAAACAAATATTTTTTTTCATATATGGCCATTTCTTCTATCTTTTATTTCTTTCATATATATGCTATATCCTAGCAGGATAGCTAGGTCAAAAGGCAAACATTATTTGCTTTCCAGGATGGTTGGACTCATTCACAGTTCTACCAACAGGACATCAATGGGCCTGTTTTCTTGCAGCCCCTTCAACATTTGCTGTTGTTTGTCTTTGAAAATCTGCTGGATGTGAAGCAAAATTTGAAACATACTTTAATTTGTATTTGTCTAATTTTAATGATTTGAAGTGCTTTTACACATGATTATAGAAGACTTAGATTTCTTCCCTTGAAAACTACCAGTTCATATCCTTAGATAATTTATTAATTGATGAATTGCTCTTATAAAATTTAATCAGTTCTTTATACATTTTGGAAACAAAATCTTTTTCAGAGAAATTTGCCATAAATATTTTTCCCAGTTAGTTGTTTCCTTTCTAATCACAGCTGTATTAGATTATTTGTGCAAACGTTTTTCATCTTATGTACTTAAAATTGTCTATTTTATCTTCTGAGATTCTTTATGTCCCTTGTGTCATCACAAACTGTTCCCTTAGCAAAGCTCTTATAATTTTTCCTCATTTCTCTATTTTGTTTATAAGGGGACCTTTTTTTTTTATCTAGTTCATTTATCCATTTAAAACTTGTCTTGGCATAAGTTTAAATCTAATTTCTGCTAAACCGCTTTTCAATTTTCCCATGTTTTGTGCATGCTGCTCTATGTGCCTTAAATGTCTTTCCTCTCAACTCTTGATCTGTTGAATTGTTCCCTATCCTTTGAAATACAATTCAGATGTCACAGCCTTCATAAAACTTCCTTGATTTCCTATGTTGATGATAATCTTCTCCTTGGCCTACATAATACTGTTTTGGATAACTTCAATGCACTTAAGATACATTATTAAGAATTTTTCAAGTTGACAGGAATCTTACTGCATCTATTCTTACTCATACTCAAAAAAGAAATGTTTCTATAATATAACTGAAAAGTGGTCATTAAAGACATCCAATGAAGGGGGATCTCTATTTCATTGTCTCCCAAAGCAGTTGCTGCCATTTGGGGATGGTTCTAATTGTTAGTACTTTCCCCCCAATATTAAACCTAAATATTTATTGTAATTTCTATCCATTCATTGTTACTGGTTCTGTCCTCTAGATCCAAAATTTATCTAATATCTCTTCTGCACAATAGGCCACCAGTGATACTTAAACACCAATGATACTATTCATATGATATTAGGCATTTTCTTGTATCTTCAGGACATATCTCTTAAAAATTTAAATTAGCTACTAAGTTCCTTATGCACTCACAGTTGATTTCAGTGGTCACTTTCTTTACTTACCACCCCCATTTGAATTTCTTCTCTTTGTGTCTTCAGAATTTCACTTTCCTATCTTTCCAAGCCTCACTTCTGCTATAGAATTTTAGTTCCTGGGACCCTACTTTGATCACTTTATCTGAACTTGAAACCTGCTTTCCTTATATCTTTGTTAGTCTATTCCTAACTCTCCTGTCTTTATCACAAACTTTAAGATGAGTTCATCATTTCCTTACAAATTTTCCATTTTCCCAACCAGAAAACAAATATACTCAGTTAGTGAGAATCAGGTCCAGGATAGAATGTTCTTTTGTCAGTTTCTCCACCTGTTGAAGGATGAAATTATCAGTAACACGTAAGTTGTTTTATTTTTGGTAGAGAGAGAACTTAACAGATGGTGAGATACTTGAAGCCTCCTCATCACTACTCTATCATGCCTTTGTGCCAGGCTTGAGTTATTTCCCAAACTCTTCATCTGTTTCCTCTTTCTTTCCAAGTGAGTTGTAATATATTCCAATGAAAACATTACTTCTGTTTCTGGCCCCATTGATCTTCACATCCATCCCAAATGTTCTACCATGCATCCCCCTCTGGTTTCTGGATTTCCTCACATAAGTTTATTTTCTTACTATGCAGTGCTAACCTCCTCCCTGCACCTTTATATTTATCCTGTTCATTTCACTAAGCTTTTGTTTCCTTTGCTTCATTCTTGGCCAAATACCTTTTCAAGGTAACAGCACGGTGCAGTGGAAAGTGCTATTTATTAAAACAATAACAACCACAGTCAAGATATATTGGAGAAATGCTCCAGGAAAAAAAAACAAAAATCTTTCTGTTATTAGAGTGACTGCCAATAATACCTGCCTCATAACCACTCTTCATGGAGTGGCCTATCCTTAGCATTATTCTTCCCACCTGAAACCACTTTTGTACTTAGGTTTTTCACTACTAAAAAAGAGAAAGCAGCTTTTTCCTTCTCAAAGCATGCCATCAGAAAGAATGTCAAATTTATTTCTTAGCTCCAAGTATTGGATCCCCTTGCTACTCTTTTCCTTCTCTATGTGTCATTCTCTCATTTCCTCTGACTTGGTGTAGATCAGGATTCTCCTCTGCTTCTTCAGATCCTATTTCTTCTTTCTTTTTTGCTTTAAGACTGTTTCTCTTTTGTTTTTGTTTCTTTATAAAAAAGACTTCCTTGTCATATCCTGTAGCAATTCTTCTAGCCTCTTCATCTTCTTTTCTCAAGAGGAGATCCTACAGTCATTTGTCTTTGGCTAAAATATAGACATCCCACAGGCGATTTGCTGTTGTTGTTCAGTCAATTCAACTCTTCATGACCCCAAGGATCAACTGTTGATGGAATTTTCTTGGAAAAGATACTGGAATGGCTTGCCATTTCTTTCTCTAGTTTTTCAGACTTGCTCAGGGTCTCACAGCTAGTAAAAGTTTGGGTTCAGATTTGAATTCTGGATTATCTGACACTGGATTCAGTGTTCTATCCACTGTGCTGTATAGTTCCCCTCCCCAACATCTCACAGTCAATACAAGTCACAAAAATTATACTCTTTCCTCTGTACTTATTGGATGTGATATCCTTAATAGTCTTTCAGATTGTATGTGGGTAATTATAACAGTTAACATCCTATTAACATCTCTTTAATTTTTCTTAATAGCTCGAAGAGAGGTAAAATAGTGAAGAGAGCCAGGCTTCAGGTCACAAAGACATCTATGACAAATTTTAGTTGCATGATCCTAGACACATCTTTGAACTTCTGATGCCCTAGCTTGCCTGCCTTCACTCCCACTCTTAGGTAATGCTTTAAGTCTATAAGTTAAATTGCAGATATTGATCTATGTTTGTATCAGGAGTTTCTTCATAAAATGTTCCTTACCTAAAATAATATAACACTGGTCAAAATAAAAACAAAATAAAGAATTTGACAGTCACTCTCAGCTTCCTTTCCTTTCTCTTTGCTTGATGTGCCTTCACTAAACTATTTACCCATAATATTCTACTTCTTTCTGTGTTCTTCCTTCAACTCAAGTCCTTTGTCTGAATTGTTTCCTTGAGTTTTCCTCAGGTCCTTTATTTTCTTGGTCTTCATTATTCTCCTCTCCCATAGTCCCTGTTCCTCAGATCTTTTTCCTTAATCCTTTTCCTCCTTTAGATTGCGTCTTTCTTATTCAACTTGCCATTTAAGTTATTCCAAATTTTTTGTTTCCCAAATAATGTTTGACCTTCTACATAATATCCATACCTTCTAGACACCATAACATCCATATCCACCATATTCAGGTCCATTTCTCCTTTTCCAGCTTCTTCCATACAACTTTTATCCACCCACCCCCTTTAGAATGTGAACTACTTAAGAGTAGAGACTGTTCCTAAGATTTGTATCCCGAATCTCAAGCAACAACAGGCAGCTAAGATTAATTGATTTAAACAGAAAACAAAAGTAGAATAAGGAGTAGATGTGTAGAATTGATGACTTCTTTATTAAATGAATTGAATGAAAATTTGAGACAGAAGAGTTTTAATTTTGCAGATTAGAAAATCAAACTGGTATGAAATTAGACATCTTGTAAAGGGAACCAGTTTTCAAGAGAAGACTAGGAGCCCAATCATCATCACCATCACCCCAAGGTATAAATTTCTTTTGTTACATATTTATCAAATAGGATCTGATTTTTTCTTAAAACATTCATTGATAGTTTACTGATTCAAAATGTAATACTATATACTCTTTAAAAGTTATTATTAATAGACATTTTTTCCTAAATATTGAGTCAAAAGCTTCCTATAATTTTCACCTGCAGTCTTACTTATGTCTCTAAAGCAGCACAGAATAATGTCCTAAGATTAGATCAATAAAAAACATGTTCATTCAGAAAAAAATGATACTAATGTTCAGGTGAGAACTTGAGAATGAAGCTTTAAATTTGGAAGTCATCCATATGAAATGATAGAAACATAAAAATAGATGGACATTTCTGAGAATGAGTTTAGAGTACGGATTCCTAAACTGGATATATACACCCCAGGGGATAAGAGAAATTGTCAGGGAGAATTTGAGGAATATTTGACATGTAGCTATATCATCCTGTTGATAATTAATCTAATTTATTTATAAATATGTAAAAATAACTAGAACTTAATTCCTTTCATATTGAGGTACATGAACAAGTTTGCTGAAAGTCAAAGGTTGGAGGAACCAAAAAAGGTTGGGAATCTTTAGATTGATTGACTGGTAAGAGTTGGTAAACTCTAGAATTCATTTCTTTTCCTATTGGACAAGATGCATGGGAAGGTTTATTGGTAGACAAAGGGTACAGAGTCCAAATGAAGGTTGGAAATCTCTGAGAGAGAAGAAGAAGAGTAAAGAGGCATGTACCTTCAGCTTTTGCTTCACCTACTACTAAGGAGAGAAGGGATAAAGGAATAAAGGAGTGTGCAAAGGAATAGGAAGAGAACAAGGAAGGTCAGTAATGAAGGAGGACTGTTAAATGGTTTCTGGTACAAAAAAGAAGTCAAAAAAGGATTCATGATTTTTATCCTTTATCCACCAACTCCTTTAATGTCTTTTACTCAGAAGAGAGACTTGACCACTGTGCTTTATTTACTAATTACTCATAGCTTCACTACTACCCTAGGTACCAATTGCATTTTGAAATGACTACAGTTCCCAAAATGCTCGTATTTGCTTAAAAGGAATGCTTTTTCTGTATTCTTACTGGAGAGAAAAATTTCTAGCAAAGGTATATAAGAGAAACATTTCGAAGCAAAAATTACCAAGATAATCAACCAAAATACCATTATTGGAAATAATAATTGATAATTAATTTCTTTTAAAGTTTTCAAAATTCTTTACAAATGCTATCTCTTTTCAGTATAGTTTATATTTTTAAGTTGCCTATTCAAAGATTTTCACAAAATTATATTCAGTCACTTAACAATTAGAAACAACCTAAATGTCTGACAATAGGTAATGGTTAGATAAATGGTGCATTGAAGCAGTAGAAAATTATAATTATATATCATTTTGCTTGCTTTCTAAGTGGAAGACAACAAGGAGTGGAGAGGATTTTTAAAAAGAAAAGTATATTAAAATATATTTATAAAAAGAATATTATAATAAAATTAAGATCAACATGTCCAGTGGAATTATAATCAGCTCACATTCTGTGTTCTGAGTTTACAAAGTACTAGGTAGTACAATATTTGTATGATATTCACAAATCAATTCATTAGCTGCTACTATAATATCTTCATTTTACAGATGAAGCGACTGAGGCTCATCTATGTAACCTTCTAAGGTTACACAGTTAGTGTGTATTTGTAAAAGGATTTAAACCCATCCCTTCTGACTTTCATTTATGTTCTGGAAATCATAGCTAACATTTTTACATCAATACTATATGCCAAACACTTTGTAAGTACTTTACAATTATTATCTCATTAGTGCTGCAGGATAGGTTCAGTTATTATCCTTATTTTACAAGTGAGAAAACTGAGGAAAATGATGGTTAAGTAACTTTCTCAGGGTCAAACAAGCAAGAAAGTGCCTGAGCTCATATTTGAACTCATATCTTCCTGATTCCTGGGCTCCATCCATCATGCTACCTTACTGTCTCTATCAATCAAATGAAATATCTCTGAAGTGCTTAGCACTTATTTCAAACTTATTCCCTTCTATTCACTATATTATGTTGCCTCAGGATCTGTCCATCTATCATCTATCTATCTATCTATCTATCTATCATCTATCTATTAATCTATTGCCATAGAAAAAGAAATTTGGCTACATCTCTATGAAATAATACAAAAAGGAAAAGAGCATAATCAAAAGAATTAAGTCTACTGGTATCACGTATTAGGAAAAGTAAATTAGAATGAATGGAAAAATAAATATTTTGATGATAGCTTAGAGGGAAGCTCTTAAGACTTGTTGCAATGCTTTGTGCATGAAAGTTCATTAAATGTAAATGGTTCCTAAACATGATGAATTGACGGTCTTGCTGTTCTTAATGGCACTTAGGCTTTAGAATCACAAGGGATCTTAAAGGTCTTCTACTCTACTCCTCTCATTTTACAGATGAGAAACTGAGGACCAGATAGATTAAGATGACTTGTCCAAGGTCACAAAGTAAACAGAACAGTAATGGAAAGTAAGTTACTTCATTGATTCTAAATCCAAGATTCTCTTGTTCCTCCAGAGGGTTTGCCTTGTACAGGTTCTCCTCATCTGAATGAATGAGCTATTAATTGTCCTTAGCACTGTGACTCTAGGCTAAGTCTGCCCCTATTAACACAGCAATATTTTGACTAACCATAAAGAAATATAAGTTGGGATGGGGCAGTGTCTTTCCTTGAGGACTTTCCTTCTTGCTTTGTTTCCAAAGATCTGCTTTTGCCTTAGGGAGAAGATAAAGTCCTTCCTACCAACTCCCCTATTTCTAACATGCTTTCTGTTTCCATGGAGAAAAACAGTTCTGATGGTGGAAGCCCGAGGAGGAGGCAACATGTTAAGCCAAATAAATAGCAGTTTAGAAACATTCACATCATATAGTTCCAGATGGAGAATCTTTGCTTCTATAAATTCTGTTTAGTCCATTAAGGAAATATACACTCCTAGATATATACAAACATGCACAAAGAAAGAAAACAAACATATGCATTTTATCTATAGGCATGAGCTACACTCACTAGAGAAAAGAAAGTTAGACGTAAAGCTTTTAATCTTAGGAATTCTGCAGCTCACTAAATAACTGAATGAATGAAGGGTTATTCTGATTCTCATCTCCAATGGGCTTTATTCTATTCCAGAGAAGATTAGAAAACAATTGCTTGCATTTTGGAAGTAAAATAGCTTGTAACTTAACTACCTAGACAAAATAATTATTTCAGTGATTCAATAGTAGCAAACCATTTTACCCTAATTAATAGAGTGCTATGGGAAGAGTACTGAATTTAGAGGGAGAAGATCCAATTGTTCTCCTATCTGCATGTATGCCCTCGGGTCAAATTACATGGGCCTACTTAGTTTTTCTCCTCTTTAAAACAAGAAATTAAGATTAGATAGACACTGAAGTCCCTTCCATCTCTAAGTCTATTATGTAATGCTCAAGACCATTTTGCATGTTTGTATGTATAGGAGGATGGGAGTGCATTTGAGTAACTGACAGACTGATTGGTGTGGAACTAACCCAGAAAACGATGAATGGAACTATGCCCAAAGGGAAATAAAGCTGTGCATACCCTTTGATCCAGCAATACCATTACTAGGTCTATATCCCAAAAAGATCATTAAAAAAAGGGGCGGGGGGAACTCACATGCATTTTTCTCTTTTTGTGGTGGCAAATAATTGGAAATTGAGGGGATGTCCATCAATTGGAGAGTGGTTGAACAAATTGTGGTATATAAATGTGATAAGAGTATTACTTCTCTGTAAGAAATCATTAGAGGTGGGGCGGCTAGGTAGTGCAGTGGATAAACACCAGCCCTGGAGTCAGGAGTACCTGGGTCCAAATCCAGTCTCAGACATTTAATAATTACCTAATCGGGTGGCCTTGGGCAAGTCACTTAACCCCATTTGCCTTGCAAAAACCTAAAAAATAAAATAAAATAAAAATAAGAAATCATTAGAGGTGATTAACATGGATCCAAGTTTAACTTGGTTCTACATTAGATTTGTTTCTGGTGAGGGGAGGGAGGAGAAAATGGAGGGAAGGAGAAAAATGGTAAGCTCAAAACCTTACAAAAATGTATACTTGGAAAAAATTAATAAATAAAACATTAAAAAGTAAAAGAAATCATGAATAGGCAGACTTTAGAAAAATCTAGAAAGACCTGTATGAATTGATGTTGAATGAAGTGAGCAGAATTAGGAGAACATTGTGCTCATAACAACATTGTGGTATGATCTATGATGAACTTGGATCTTCTCTGCAGTTCAGTGATCAAGGAAGTGATGGAAAATGCCATCCATATCCAGAGAATACAGATCAAAAAATATTATATTCACTTTTTAAAATTTCTTTTATGTTTTTTCTCTTTCTCATGTTTTTTTCCTCTTTAATTCTAATTCTTCTTTCATAATATGACTCACTGATAATGCAAAAATGTTTAACATAATTATACATGTGCAACCTATATCAGATTGCTCATTGCCATATGGAGAGGGGAAGGGAGAGTAGTAGAAAAATGTTGTCAAAAACTTACAAAAAAAGATGAGAAAACTGTCTTTGCACGTAATTGGGAAAAATAATTTAAAAAGTAATTTTTTTCTAGTTTAAAGTAGTATTCTGAGCATGAAAGAAATTAGATAGATAGATAGATAGATAGATAGATAGATAGATAGATATCTAAATTTTAGTAGTCATTTTTCAGACTCTTTTTGAATCCCATTTTGGAGGGGGGTTTTTTTTGGCAGAAATACTAGAGTGGTCTATCATTTCAGTTCATTTTACAGATGAGGAAACTGATGCAAATGGGTTTAAGTGACTTGCCTAGGGTCACACAGCTAATAAATGTCTGAGATGGAATTTGAACTCAGGCAAATCAGATTTCCTGGCTCTAGGCACCATGCTCTATTCCTTGTGCCATCTATCTGTAGATACATATATAACTTTTGCTTACACCCATGCATAAATAATTATTCTTTCCACTTCACAACTTCTCCTATCACTATTTCAATATATCATGGGTTGACACAAGAAATTAAATTGGAATTTGGGAGGAGTTTTGCAGATGTACAAATGTGAAGACCAGAAAGTGATACAGGAAAAAGTTTAGAAACTCAGAAATACATAAAATAGATGTATAATATTGTATAATAACTTTAATACTGTAAATAATCCATAAAAGAAAGAGAAAAAATTCAGACTTCTCTCTGATGGAAAAGGAGGGCCAAAAAATTTATGTGGATTTTCTAAATTGTGAGGGCACTGTGCCCCTGACCCTAGATATGAAGGAATAACCAAGTATGTTACATATACATGCACATATCTCCATAAGTTCAAATTCAGTCTTGGACAATTAGCCATGTGCCCTAGACAAGTAACTAAATCCTGTTTGCCTCAGTTCTACATCTGTAAAAATGAGCTAGGGAAGGAAATAGTTAACTTCGCTAGTATCCCTGCCAAGAAAACCTCAAATGGGGTCACAAAGAGTAGGGAGAAATTAAAATGATCCAACAACAGTGACTATATCTATATGTATAGATATACATATATGTGTATTTATGTCTGACATGATTACATTCATAAGAATATTTTCCATCCTTGAGATCAATTTTTTTTTCAGGTTGTGTGGGGACATTTCCTGCAACCATGGTTTCTATTGAAAAATAATCCAATTTCATAGTGGAAACTACATGGAAGGGAAGCTAAGAGATGTTTCTGTTTTTATCAATACCACATCAAGTTGGCACTAACATCAACCATAATAACAGCATGTTCTTGGTCTATATTATGTTCTAAATATATTCCCATAGTAACATGTATATTTCATCAACAAGACCTTTTTCATATTTTTTTTCTATCAAGAACACTATAAAACACTTTTATTATATGAGTTTGAATAACCAATCTAGGAAAAAACCATTTTCCCTAAAAATTATATTAGATTTTTAAAAATATGATTTTTTTTACTTGTAAGGAAAGATCAAGTATAAACATGTCTGACATCAGACAGTGGGATAAAAATTGATCATTTATATAGTATTTTAAAGTTTTTAGAATATTTTCCATTCATTATCTCAGGTAAATCAATCATATTCATTGTTGCTGACTCCAAGTCTATTTTCAACTACACCATGCTACCTTTCTAAAAGAAAAAACATTAGAGACAAAGACCTAGATTGGAACACTGGATAGGTTACTTTCTATTTGTGAGACTTTGAACAAGTCCCTTTTCTCTGGTTCTTTGTTTCTTCATCTATAAAGTGATGGGATTAGACTAGATGGCAATGAGGAACTTTCCAGCTCTAAGATACCGGTGAATGAAACTATCTAAGCCTAGGGAGGCTGATACCAAAAAGTAGCCAACCAGAGATTAAAATTTTTCTATTCACCAACTCTGAAGAATTGGTGAAGGAAGTAGTTATACCAGTGAAATTACAGAATTTTTCCTGTTTCAAAACAAGAATTTTTAAAAAAATTTTCTTGGTAGATGACTCCTTTGGTGGAAGTCCAATCAACTCTATGTATATTGGTAGTATATTTCATTCTTGTCTTTGGATCTCCAGGACCTGACACATAGTAGGACCTTAAATATTTGTTGGATTGGATTTAATTAGATTGACTTTTTCAAATACAAATACAAAAATACAAGTTCTCTGACTTACTCTATAATTGTGCCAGAATCCTTTCCCTCTACTGTTTATGTCACCAGTCTTCCCCCAAAGAGGAAAAGTCCATTCCAAGAAGGTGACCATCTGTCTCAAATGAGGGTCCCTCTGATACTTGCTTCATTATTTTCTTGATATCATTATATTTGGCATGTTTCTCCAGGCAGCAGGTCAAATCCAAAAAAACATATATATTGGGGGAAGGAACACTGAAGGCCATGACTGTGAGCTTCCCATTCATTGTGGATCTGACCTTATCTATAAGCTTAGAAGCAACAGTGGGAGGAGGCATGATGTTTTGGGCAACACCTTGCCCATCAAACCACAGATTGCCAGAAGAGCTATCTATTGTCTTCTTGGAAGCAGTAATAACTGTAGTCACAAGTACTTCCACAATGCCAAAGTTGACATGAATGACATTTACCAAAGAGGTGAAGCAATTGATAATGCAGGAGGCATTACTGATAATTTTAAGGGAATTATCATTATTTCTTATTGTTCACTCCCATCAGGAACATTAGGGCATCAACAGAAAGGGCAGAAATAATGACTCATTTGGCTCCATCCTTCAAGTTAACCGCAACCTTTTCCATGGTTGTAAAGACACCAGTGGACTCTATGACATACTCAACTCCCACATCTCCCTATTTAATATTGGATGGATCCCACTCCTAGAAACTGGTAATGGTTTTTCCATAATCACCAGCTTTCCATTCTCAGCCTTGACTTTGTCATGGACATAGTCATATTGAAACATATAAACCATGTAGTTGAAATTAATGAAGGCATTATTGATGGTCACAAGATCTACCTACCTGAGTTGAACAAGCCCTGATCACCATGCACCTAATACAGTCAAATCCATTGATTCTAACCTTCATCATTTTGTTTCAGGAATGTGAATGGAGTCAGAGATCCTGGCAGAAAATTTAGAAGAAGAAGAGATGAAAGTCCCATTCCACTTTTTTTGTTTGTTTATTATTTTTTTATTTTTTTCCCCATTCCACTTTTGAATATACCATTAGGAAATGTTTCCCTTCACTTCAACAAATGTTTATTAAGTCTTTATGTATAAGAAACTATATTAGGCACTAGAGATACAAAAATAGAAAAAGAATTTTTTTCTCCTTGCCCTTTATCTCCTTATCTCATTGTTCTTGAGGATTTTAGAGTCTAAATGCAAAAAAGATAGAAAATAAAAGACTATATTCAGAAAAGAGAGAGATCCAGGCAAAGTATCCTAATAACATTTAGTTAGATGGATTTAGGGAAGCTTCTTCATAAAGGTGGTGATTAATAAGTTTCTATTTAAAGGAAGGAAAATATTTTAACAGAAATGAAGACTAGTTTGTCAGAAGAGAAACAAAAGAATTCAGAATAAGGCTGGGAAATGGCTTGTAACTGCCATAACCGGCAATTTGTGGAAATAAAATGAGTCAAAATTTTAAGAAAAATTTAGTTGACTAGAGGAAGGAAGTATCTAATATACATTTGCTTTGGGGAGACAATTATCAAAGGATCAGATATAAGACTAGCTAGAGTGGAGGAAGATCTTACCTGTAGTAGAGTTACCTGGATGGAGATAGAAGGGCCTCACTTTCTGGTAGCTTCCTATTTTAACTAATTATTTTTACTAAATATATCAAACCTCCTTTTTCTTACACTGCAGAAGAATGCAAGTATTTTCTTTTTTTAAAAGAAAGATTTTATTTATTTTGAGTTTTACAATTTTCCCCCCATTCTTGCTTCCCTCCCCCCCCACCCCCCACAGAAGGCAGTCTGTTAGTGTTTACATTGGTTCCATGTTATACATTGATCTCAGTTGAATGTGATGACAGAGCAATCATATCCTTAAGGAAGAAATATAAAGTATGAGATAGTAAAATTACATTATAATATAATGCTTTTTTTTCTAATTTGATGGTAATAGTCTGGTTTTTGCTCAAAGTCCATAATTCTTTTTCTAGATACGGATTATATTCTCCATTGCAGATAGCTCAAAATTTTTCCTGGTTGTTGCACTGAATGGATGAGTAAGCCCATCAGGATGATCATCACCCCCATGTTGCTGTTAGGGTATACAGTGTTTTTCTGGTTCTGCTCATCTTGCTCAGCATCAGTTCATGCAAATCTCTCCAGGCTTCCCTGAATTCCCATTCCTCTTGGTTTCTAATAGAACAATAGTGTATGACATATATTCCCCAATTGAAGGGCATTCACTTAATTTCCAATTTTTTTGCCACCACAAACAGGACTGCTATAAATATTTTTGTACTAGTGATGTTTTTACCCTTTTTTATCATGTCTTCAGGGTATATACCCAATAGTAGTATTGCTGGGTCAAAGAGTATGAACATTTTTGTTGCCCTTTGGGCATAATCCCAAATTGCTCTCCAGAAAGGTTGGATGGAACTGCAAGTATTTTCAATGCCTTTTATATTTTGGCATCCTGGGGGTGGGGGTAGGAAGCCCTAGTTGACTTGTCCTAGTTAAAGCTCTGGGCTAGGAGTCTAGTTTGGCTGGACATATTGTTCATGAAGGGAAGGAGACTAAAGTAAGGTAGAAAAACAAAATTGAGTTAAATTGTAGAGCATCTTGAATTCTAGTCTGCTATAGTCTTCCTTTCACTGAGGCAAAATTTGCCTTTCTTCTTGACTTTGAAAAAGGACTACAAGTTTCCTTTGAGTAAATAAAGGAGAGGCCTTTTTTAGTTTTGTACACAGGATCATGGGATTTAGAGCTGGGAGGGATACTCATTACTGGTAAAAGGAAAGAGTTGTACTTAATGATTTTTAATGTTCTTTCTAACTCTAAATCTGTCAGCCTATGACCTTCATTTATCATAATGAGCTATTAAAAAGGTCAAAAAAGGAGGAAAGTCTGATTTGTAATCCACCTCTGCATGATTATTGTTCAAATGACAATGAGTTTTGTCCAAAGGACCATGGGAATTTAATGAATTGATCTTTTTTTGTTTTAGTTTTTTTTTGCAAGGCAATGGGGTTAAGTAGTTTGCCCAAGGCCATACAGCTAGGTAATTATTAAGTGTCTGAGGCCTGGTTTGAACCCAGGTACTCCTGACTCCAGGGCCGGTGCTCTATCCACTGCGCCACCTAGCTGCCCCTAAGAATTGATCTTTGAGAGAATTCCATATGCTATATATTTCTCTTCTTAGGAGAAGGGATCATGTTGACAGTGGAAACTGAGAAATGATTCCACTGGGCTGGGCATAAAACTAGTGTATCATCTTCAGAAGTAAAGCATCATGTGAAGTTCATGTGTGACTAATGCAACACCAACTTGATATCATTAGGAAGACAGAGAGACAGAGACAGAGAGACACACACAGAGAGAGAGAGAGACAGAGACAGATTTGCTTTTGCATAAGACAATTCATTGATTAATTAAATTGCTTAAGGAGCTGCTTATGAGCAATGAACTTTTCAAATATGTTAACTTTATGTTTTGTCACGGCAGTAGATTAATGATCTCAAAAGCAAAACATAACATGGAAGACCATTTATTTTCCAGTCTGACAAACTCTTTAACTACAGATCAACTCTGTTGGCATTTTCACTTATAACTACATATTTCTTGTGCTCTCTTGACCTCATTTGAAACACTTGTTTGTTTCTATCTATTTATATTTGTTATCTTCCCAGGGACACATAGCACATTCCCTTGAATTTATTGCATTGAGGGACAGTGACCCAAATCTTAGTTCCTTTAGAGGAATTTCTCTTCCTTCCGTCTTTGATAAACACTCATTCATAATTTGTGGGGAAAGTTGACAGACATATGAGGAACCTGAAGCATCTTTAAATTATACTTCTTGCAGTATTCTCAGAGAGGCTATTTGAGCCCTAGGATGTCCTAATTGCAGATAAATTATATACATTAATTGTATTTAAAATAGATGAATGATGATCTGTAGGTGATAGGAAGAAGGCAGATCATCTGCATATTCTGTAGGGGAAAAATGTAGTTTCTGTGCAACAGGAAATTTTAATAATAGTTAAATATTTAGTTCTACATCTAAACGATCAAAAAGAGTTGTAAAATACAACTGTTTTGCAGCTACTAGAAGATGACCTTATTAAACATTGCAGGAAGTTGTGGTTTCATTTCATGTCCATCAGATGGGCAAAGATGACCAAAACAAAATTGTTGGTGGAGTTTTAAAGCGGTCCAACTACTCAGGAAAACAATTTGGAATCATGCCATAAATCAGCAGCAGAAAAGAGAGATCCAGGCAAAGTATTCTAATAACATTCAGTTGGATAGATTTAGGGAAGCTTCTTCATAAAGGTGGTGATTAAAAGATCTCAAAAGGTTGTGTGGATAGATTTTTAAGGGATTTGTGAACCTGGGTGGAAAAATTTACAACTTTATTTTCTATAATTCAAATTTAGCTATTCATCAAAATATTATTTTGAGAAAGGATTCCTAAGCAGCACCATACTGCCAAAGATAGCCACATACAAAAAATTTAAGAATCTTTGCCATAAATTAAATAAATCCTTTGACCAAATGATACCACTAATGGACAGGTATCCTTTTATAGAATTCAAAGAAAGAGGGGGAGATAGCATGTATTCAAAAACATGTGTAGTAACATTTTTTTTTGAGGTAGGAAAAAACTGCAAACAAAATGGGTATTCAATGATTGTAGAACAGCTGGACAAACTATGTTATGTCCATGTAATAGCTTATTGTTTTACTGGAAGATATAGCAAATAAAAAAAAGAAAATAAATTTATAGAGACTTGCATAAACTGATACAGAATGAATTTAAAAGAAACAGGAAAATAATATGAATATTACCAAGGGCTCAGACCTAGACACTTTCAAAGGACTTTTCTAATTGGTAGAGAGAAGAATTATATGACACTCCATACCTGACTGAGCAAAGTTGATGAGAACTGGGAGGAAGTGAGGTTCTTGTCCTGACTTCGAGAGAGGACACACATAGTGGCAGGTTCCTCTCGTGACATAAATTTAGAGTGATAAAGTTACTTAAAAGTTATCTAACCCAAAAGAAAATGAGAATTGTTGGAGGGAACATGGGAAAAATGGTACACCAATTCAATGGAGTTGTGAACAGATCCAACCATTGTGGAGCGCAATTTAGAATTCTACCCAAAGGGCAATCAAACTGTGCTGATGTTTTGATTCAGCAATATTATTATTAAGTCTGTATCCCAAAGAAATCATAAAAAAGGGGAAAGGATCTGCATGCACAAAAATATTTATAGTAGCTCTTTTGGTAGTGGCAAAGAATTAGAAATTGAGGGGATGCTCATCAATTGGGGAACGACTGAACAAGCTATGGTATATGAATGTAATGAAATACTATTGTTCTATAAAAAATGAACAGGAAGAGTTCAGAAAAACCTGGAAAGAATTACATGACCTGATGCTGAATGATACATGACCTGAAGTGAGCAGAACCAGGAGAACATTGCATACATTAACAACATTGTTTAATGATCTTATATGATGAATTTAGCTCCTCAGCAAACACAGTGATCAAAAAGAATTCCAAAAGACTTGATGGAAAATGCATTTCACATCCAAAGCAAGAAGTAAGGAGTCTGATTACAGATCAAATCATACTATTTTTTCATTTTTAAAATTTGTTTTTTTTGTGGGTTTTTTCTCATGTTTTCCTTTTTTTCTTGATATTTCACAACATGACTAATATGGAAATATGTTTAACATGAGTGTCCATGCATAGCCTATATCAGATTACTTGCTGTCTTAGGGAGGGGGGAGAGAAGAGAAGAGATAGAAGGAGAAATCTTTCTGACAAAAATAAAAATATTAAGAAAAACAAATGGACATCCAAGAAAAGTTATCTAGTCCAATACTCCTCATTTTACAAATGAAGAATCTAACATCCAAAAGAGGCTCAATATTTGTCCAATATCAGACAGCTTGAATGTGGCAGAACCAGGATTTGAATTCAGATAATATTAACTCTATAGCTGGCATTCTGCTGCAGAAACCTACCATTCTCTACTGTTTAGTTATCTAGCAGCTTCAGTGCCAAATGGCATTAAGTACATGGAGCATTGGAACTAAAGTCAGGAACACTGGAGTTTAAGTTTGGTTTTATGTATCTATGTGTCTGTGTAACCAAGCACAAGTCACTTGCCCTCTGTTGGCCTCAGTTTTCTCATCTGTAAATAATAATAACACCCATCTCATAGAGGTATTGCAAAGATCAAATGAGATAATATTTTGAAGATTCTTTATAAATCTTGAAGCATTATGTACTATTTTATCCAGAAACATTAGCCTGGTACCCCTAAAGTATACCAGTTTGGTTTGGGGGCTGGAGAAGAATAGTGAGAAGGAAGGATATGGAGGCAAGATGGCAAAGTCAGTTCTATCATCAAGACTGAAAGCAGCACCTAGCCAGGATCCATTTGCCTGACATCAAAGGGGGATAGTGACTTTTGCAAATCCCTATCCCTTATCTACTCTGGCAGTGTGTCTTAGACTTATTGTTCAAGGGATTGCCTATCTCTTCAAGAAGGAAACAAATCTATAGATACTTCCATTCATCCCTTCCTCAGATACTTACAAATTCAAAAATTCTATTTTTGGCTCTTCAGTATTCTCCTCAGCAAGGGAATGTGGTTTGGGATAAGAACATTAATGAGCATCCAGACTAGAAACAATAATTAAGTAAAACCAATTAGTTTTATTTCTGAACAAATAAAGGAATGCTAAGTAATTAGCAAATGTAGTCTCAAACAC